>NC_091817.1:20446874-20747186 GCF_041296235.1 Equus asinus | reverse complement strand
ATATACATTAATATATATTGTACATTAATGTGTTATGTTGTGTATATATATAATTTACATACAATACACAATTTTCTATACACCATAATTTATTTATACAATATGTACATCATAGTTTACACACAAATTTTTACTCCAAAAAAAATTCATACAGAATACACCTGCGCTTCTTGTCCTCACCCAATTCCCAGGGACACTTACTATTATCATTCATTTACTGAACAAAGAAAAGACTGTGCAGCCTTCTGCTCTTTTAGGAATATGCTCATTAGAAATGTAATATTGTGTACTAAGTGGGGTTTCAAAAATTTTTAATGGTTTATTTCATGTATTGGTTGGAATATTTGCTCAGTCAACATTATGCCTTAGATCTTCCCATATCAGTATATATGGATCATCTCTCTATAACTGCTATATAGTATTCTATAGTACATCTGCATCACTGTTTAATCCCCTATTGATGTATTATTTCCTCCCAATTGTTTAATACTATAAGCAAAGTTTCCATAATTTATTATTCAAAAAGCTGTACCAATCCACTGAAATTGCCCTAACAAGTGTCACTAATGATCCATCATCTTAATTGATCTTATGTGGTATGTGATAATTCTTTTCTCCTGGTAGTGTAAATATTAGGATATTATAGGTTGGTTCTAGACCCAAGGTACTTCTCACGTTGTATTATTCCTTGATCTCAGCTATGACCTATCAAGTCATGATGCCAAGTCTTTCTCCAACCAGCAGTCTAATATTGCTATCATTTATTGGAGAAATTCCCAATTCTGAGCTAGCATTTTTTTTTTAAATCTCCCCAGGTGGTGACAAGGTACATGCAGGATTAAAAGCCACTGATCTGGATGCGTAACCTAACTTTTTTTGCACAAATAATGTCATTTTTAAAAAATTTACATATAGTAAAATTCACCCTTTGAAGTGTACAGTTCTGCATGTTTTGACAAATACATATACTCATGTAACCACCACGATAAAGATATAAAACAGTTCCTTCACTACAGAAAATTCCCTCATTTCTAGTTAACCCACCCAAGCAACCACTGATGTTGTTTCTCTATAGTTTTGCCTTTTCCAGAATGTCACAGAAATGGAATCATATAGTAAGTGGCCTGCTGAATTTAGTGTCTTTCACTTAAGCGTTAATGCATCTGAGATTCACGTGTTGCTGAATCTATCAGTAGTTTGTTCCTTTTTATTGCAAAGTAGTAGGCCGGCCATTGTCTAGGTGTACCACAGATTTGTTTATCCATTAACCAGTTGAAGGATATTTGGGTTGTTTTCTACTTTTTGGCAATTAAGAATAAAGTCATTATAAACATTTATGTACATGTTTTTGTATGAACCTAAGTTTTCATTTCACTTGGGTAAATACCTAGGAGTGAGATTACTGGTTATATGGTAAGGCTATGTTTAACTTTCTAAGAAACTGTCAAACTATTTTCCAGGTACAATGGCTATGTTACACCATTTTGCATTCTCACTAGCAATATATAAAAGTTCCAGTCGTCCCACATCATTGCCAGAATTTGTTACAGTCATTTTTTAGATTTTAGCCATTCTAACAGGCTCGTAATGGGTGAAGTGTGTTCGGATCTTTTGCCTACTTTTAAATTTGATTGGTTGTTTTCCTATTGAATTTTGATAATCCTTTATCATACAATTCCTTTATCAGATAGGAGATTTGTAAAATTTTCTCCCAGTCTGCGCTTGTTTTTTCTCTTTTAAAGAGCAGAAATTCTTAATTTTGATGAAATCCAATTTATCAATCTTTTATGGATTGTGCTTTTGTTGTTCTATCTAAGAAATCTCTAGGTAACCCACGTTCATAAAGATTTTCTCCCGTGGTTTCTCTTAGAAGTTTCATAGTTTTAGGTTTTACAATTTATGTCTTATGTTTAGGTCCATTTTGAGTTCATTTTTTTATATGGTACAAAGTATGGGTACAAGTCCATTATTATTTTTGTGTATGGCTGTCCATTTGGTTCAGCACCATCTGTTGAAGAGGCTGTCCTTTCTCCACTAAACTGCTTTTGCACCTTTGTTGAAAATCAGTTGACCATATATATATGGTTTATTTCTGGATTCTATTCTGTTGATCTGTATGTCTGTACTTTCACCAGCACCACACCATCTTACTTACTGTAGCTTTATAGTAAGTCTTGAAATCAGATAGTGTGAGTCCTACAACTTTTTCAAAATTGTTCTAATTATCCTTTGCATTTTCATATAAATTTTGGAATCAGTTTAATTTATACAAATAATTCTGCTGAGATTTTGACAGGAACTGGGTTGAAATTATAGATCAAGTGGAAGAAAACTGCTATCTTGATATTGTTTTCCAATTCATGAACATGGTATTTCTCTCCATTTTCTCAGTCTTTAATTTCTCTCACCAGGTTCTATATTTTTCAGGATACAAGTCTTGCACATCTTTTGTCAGACTTATCCCTAAGTACTTAATTTTTTAATGCTATTTATAGTGTTTTTAAAATTTTTTACTTCTGATTCTGATTACTTGTGGCTAGTTATAGAAATACATTTCATATTTGTATATTATGTAAGCTTGCTAATCTTATTAGTTCCAGTAACTTTTTGTAGATTTTGTGAGTTCTCTAGTAGAAAGTCATGTTGTGAGTTGAGACAGTTTTATTTCATCCTTTTCAGTCTGTGCAAGGACCTACAGTGACAATGTTGAATAGAAGTGGTGAGAGCAAATATCCTAGCCTTGTTCCTGATCTTAGAGGGACGACATTCAGTCTCTCACCATTAAGTATGATGTTAGCTGTAGATTTTGTTGTATATATTCTTTGTCAGGTTGAAGAAGTTCCCTTAGAGTTTTTATCATAAATGAGTGTTGGAGTTTGTCGAATTTTTTTCTTCAACTACTGAGATTGTCATCTTCACTTTCTAGAAGAGTTTGTATAGAATTGGCATTATTTTTCCCTAAATGTTTGGTAGAATTTACCAGTTGAAGCCATCTGGGCCTATAGTTTTGAGAGAAGATTTTTAAACTACAAATTCAACTTAATAGATACAGTAGTCTTCCCTTATCTGTGGGAGATAGGTTCCAAGATGCCCAATGGATGTCTGAAACCGTGGATAGTACCGAACCCTACCTATACTATGTTTTCTTCCTATACATACATACCTGTGATAAAGTTTAATTTATAAATTAGGCACAGTAAGAGATTAACAACAATACTAATAATAAAGTAGAACAATAACAATATATTGTGGTAAAAGTTACCATAGATCTCAGCATATGATTTTTTTTCTTTCCTTATTGAGAATTTTCACCTTTTCACCAAAAGGAAGCACAGTGGCTTCTCTTTGGCATATCTGAATTGTCAGCATCACCACTCTTGTGCTTTGGGGCCATTATTAAGTAAAATAAAGGTTATTTGAACACAAGCACTGTGATACCACAATAGTTATCTGATAACCAAGACGGCTACTAAGTGACCAGTGGGCGGGCAGCATATACAGCATGGACATGCTGGACAAAGGGATGATTTCACGTCCTGGGTGGGAAGGAGCAGAACAGTGTGAGATTTCATCGTACTACTCAGAACTGCATAATTGAAAACTTATGAACTGTTTACTTCTGAAATTCTCCATTTAATATTTTCAGACCATGTCTGACTGTGGGTAACAAACTGAAAAGCAAAACCAAGGATAACGGGGAACTACTGTATACGGCTAATTGATACTACTACCTTTTAAGTGTGTTTCGGAAGTTTATGTCTTTCAAGCAATTTGTCCATTTCATCCACATGATCACATTTATTGGCAGAAAGTTGTTTTTACCTTCATTATACTTTTAATGTCTGCAGAATCTGCACTGACATCTCTCATTTCTGATATTGGTAACATCATTTCTTTTCCTTTCCTGATCAGTTTACACAGAGATGTATCAGTTTTTTTAATCGTCTCAAAAAACCCTTTTAATGGCCTTAATTTTTTCTACTTTTAGTTGTCTATTTCATTGATTCTTACTCTTTTTCTGGTTGCTTAGGGTGACATCTTAGGTCACTAATTTGAGACCTTTCTTCTTTTCTAATATAGATATTTGGTGCAACATTTTGATATGTTGGATTTTCATTTTCATTTACTTTAAAATACTTTTTCTCTTTTCTTCTTTGACACACAGAAATATGCAATTTAGTTTCCAAATATTTGGGGGTTTCCAGACATCTTTCTGGTATTGATTTCTGATTTAATTCATCATTTGAATTAAATACATTATTTGAATCTTTTAAAAATTTATTGAGACTTGTTTTATTTTCCAGAATGTAGTCTATCTTGATAAATGTTCCATGTGCACTTGATGCAGTTGGAGTGTTCCATAAGTGTCAGTCAGTTTGGTTGATAATGTTGTTCTCATCTTGAATATCCTTACTTATTTTCTCTGTCTGCTTCTATCAATTATGTTGAAATCTCTTGACTATGTTTTTTTTTCTGTCTAGGATTGTATGTCCTCTCTATCACTAGGAAATGACCTTTTTTGATAATGTTCTTTGCTCTGAAATCTATTTTCAGATATTAACATTAATGATATTAATGTAGCCATTCCAGCTTTCTTTTGATGAGTGTTAGCAGAGTATAACTTTTTCTATCCTTTTACTTTTTTAAAAAGCAGCTTTATTGGCTATAATTCACATACCATATAATAATTCAACCACTTGAAGTGTACAAATCCATGGCTTTTAGTATGTTCCCAGAGTTGTGCAACCATCACCACATTCAATTTTAGGACTCTTTCATCACCCCGGAAAGAAACTCTGTACCATTAACAGAAACCTCCACTCCCCACAACCCTAGGCAATCACTAATCTTTCAGCTTCTATAAACTTACCCATTCTGAACATTTCATATAAATGGAATCATACAATAAATATCCTTTTGTGACTGCCTCCTTTCACTTGGCATAATGTTTTCAAGGTCCATCCATGTTGTACCAAGTATTAGTTACTGCTTTTTTATTGGAGTAATATTCCATTGTATGGATATACATTTTATTTATTCATCCATTAATGGGACATTTGGGTTATCCTCTCATTTTAAACTATTTGTGTCTTTATATAAAGTGGGTTACTGATAAGCAGTAGTCAGGTCTTGTTTTTTTTTTCCAGTCTTATAATTTCTGCTTTTTAGTTGGTATATTTAGACCATTTACATTTAACTGCTGTTGTTTTCCCATGTTCTTTCCTTTTTTGATCTTTTGAATCGAGTATTCTGACTCCAATTCATTTTTTGCATTTAACTCTTTAATCCATTTGGAATTTATTTGGTTATAGGATGAAAATCAATACAGTAGTCCTCCCTTCTCTGTGGTGGATATGTTCCAAGATCCCCAGTGGATGCCTGAAGCTTTGGATAGTACCAAAGCCTATATATACTGTTTTTTCCTATAGATACATATTTGAGGTGTGACAGCAAAACTAGCATAGATTTCTTTTTCTTTCTTCACATTTTCGCAGAAGATTCATTCTTACTGTAGATCTTAGCAACCTCAGCATACAATTTTTTTTTCTTATTAAGAACTCTGACCTTTTCACTTCAAGGAAGCACATTATGGCTTCTCTTTGGCATGTGTGAATTGCCAGCATCACTACTCTTGCACTTTGGGGTCATTATTAAGGCTTACTTGAACACAAGCACTGCAATACCATGACAGTTGATCTGATAACCAAGATTGCTACTAAGTGACTAAATGGGTGGGTACGAAATACAGCACAGATACACTCAACAAAGGGATGATTTGCACCCGTGGTGGGACAGAGCAGGATGGTGTGAGATTTCATCACGCTACTTAGAATGGCACGCAATTTAAAACTTAGGCATTTTTATTTCTGGAATTTTCCATTTTATATTTTTGGACCATGGTTGACCACGGATGAGGGGGGACTACTGTTTTAGAGGAACTATCAGATTCATCTCTTTCAACTCCAGTTGCTTTTGGGACTGTTGCCGATTTATGTTTCCAGCTTTCACAATCCCACTGGGAAAATCATTGAAATTAGATTAAACCTGTGTAATTGTTGGAGGAAGTTTTATCTTTTTAATATTTAGTCTTTGTATTCAGAAACATTAGCATATCTTCATTTATTCCAGTTTTATTTTTAATCTAGTTCAAGTTAAATAATTTTTCTACAAGGGATAAACTTATTCCAAGGCATGTAACACACTGTTAACATTGTAGGAAAAGTTTTTCCATTATATTTTCTAACAGATTTTTGCTGCTTTTTTATTTATTTTCCCTAACTCTTTATTTTAAAAGATTTAAAGCCTACAGAAAAGTTGGAGGAATAGTACATTGGACACTCATTTATCAGTCATTAACATTTTACCACATTTGTTCTTTATATAATTATTTTTTAGCTGAGCCATCTGAAAGTAAGTTGCTGACATTTGGACATTTCACCTTTCTCCTACATAATCCAGTCCCATCATCAATACCAAAGAAATTTAAGTCCATATTAAATTTTCCCACTTGTCTCAAAAATGTCTTTTGTAGCTGTGCTTGTCTATGCAGGATCCAATCAAAGATCAAACATTGCATTTGGTTGTCCTGTCCCTTCAGTCTCATGTACGCTACAACAAGTACCCTCCCCACCATCTACCATTTCTTCGTGACACTGACTTTTGTTTTTTGAAGAGTCCAGGCCATTTGTTATATATGTGTGTTTCTAAGCAATCTTTATAAATACAAACTGCATGTAAGGGCCTTTAAAATCCCATTACACCCCTTAACACAGCGTGTGATCCAGCCTTATTGCCTCAGGGACATTTGTTTTCTTCCCTTATCTGCTTCTTCAGGGATACCCTTCCACAGCTCAGCAACTTGCTAACTCTTCATCGGTTAAGGCCTGACTCAAGCTTCCCTCCCCATTGCAAACTGAGGCGGATGCTACCACAAAATCTGTGCTAATAGGACTATCACACTATACTGCACAAAATGCCCATTTCCCCTATTAGACAGAGAATCCAGAGGACAGAGAGACAGCCCTGTTTGAGAAAGAGCCACTCAGTAATCAGTTTAAGAGATCCAAATTTTCTTTTTTTTTTTTTTTTTGGGTGAGGAAGATTGGCCTGGAGCCAACATCTGTTGCCAGTCTTCCTCTTTTTGCTTGAGGAAGATTGCCCCTGAGCTAACACCTGTGCCAGTCTTCCTCTATTTCATATGTAGGATGCTGCCACAGCATGGCTTGATGGAAGTTTGTAGGTCCATGCCTGAGATCTGAAGCTACAAACCCCTGGCTGCTGACGTGGAGCACACACACTTAACCAGTATGCCACCGGGCTGGCCCCTAGACATCCAAATTTTCTTTCCCTAACAGGAATTTGGAATTTAAAATTTTACAAATGGAATAAAAAACACAAACTTTCTGATTTACAGCAGAATGTTCAAAATGCACAAACAGGAAAAGAAAGGAATGAAAATAAATCCAAATCCCATACCCTTTTCCCACTTCTAAGTTCTCTCCTGAGTCCTGTCTTTTGCTCCATTGGGACTTAGTGGTCACTTTTCCCTGGTGGTTCCCATTACTCGTGTGAGTACCAAGGGTTTCCCATCAACCCTGTTTCTAGCATCCTAAGCATTCTGGGGTTAGTAAAGGCCAAGATTTATGTCAGGCTCACCTTTGAAGGACTGTTGCTGAAGTAGTAGAAAATCTTTTCACGAGGAGAAAGCATTGTTTCATTTTTATGTGGGGAAATGTAGACAGGATGATTTTGAGACAACTGTATTCGGCGAGGAGAGCCTGTTCTTACAAATGGATAGGGAGAGAGCGGAGGAGCATCCATCTGTTAAAAAAATAAATAAATAAATCTATTTCTAAGAAAGGTAAACAAAATTTCTAACTAGATTTTTGTTTTGGAAATTTTTTTATTGACAGAGTAAAGGAGTATAATAAATATAGTAGTTTTCTGAATGGTAAACAGTGATGTACCAGCAGCAACAATTAAACCTAAAGAAAACCAGACAAATAGCAAACACTCTGGTGCTTACTTTGTGCCAGTCACTGTTTTAAGTATTTTTAATGCATTATGTCATTTAATCCTCACAACCACCCTATAAACTAGGGACTACACTTATTCTCATTGATATATGTGAAAACAGGAGGCACAGAGAAAGTTAAGTAACTTGCAAGGTCACCACAACTGGTAAGTTTTGGATACCTTGAATTCAGCATGCAGTCTCTCTCTTGCATTACTATTCTTTGTAGGGAATCCTAATACCATCTTATTCTCATTTAATGCTTCACAACAATAGAAATTATGTTCGTTAAGTAAATTCTTTCTGTTAGAGACTTCTTCAGTTTTACTTAACAAAAGAATTATTTGTAAAACCAGTTTACATATGGAGCAGCTCAAACATAAGTGATTCCTCATTCCTCCCAAGTGAAAAAAGTATGAAATAATCCCCTGTCAGACTTACTACATTTGCCTGTGAGTACTTCATGGCAAAAGTTTTAATTTGTTTTATGTAGATGTTGTTGTAGAACTGAATGAGGTCTCCCCTCTCCTCCTCTTCCATGTCACTGTTGGCCCCTGTGAGACGAGTAGGTGTAGGAGGGGCACTGCTGGGCTGTGGAACCGGCAAGGTGCTGCTTGACCTCATGACAGGACTGGAGTCTCTACTGGCTGCAGCCGGTAGAACAAAGGGTGTGAGAAAGACTGCTAGTGCAGATTGTTTTTGAAAAGAAAATTCAGTAGGATGAAGGCAAACAGCTACCTGCTCTACGTATTTAAGGGCAGCAAATGGGCACTCTGTTTTTCAAATCAGGGAGCATGGCGCAGATAAAATATTAAGTACTAACTTTACCTCCATGCCATAAATGTAGCAAGAATTTACTGAGCCCTGCAAACCAGCATGGTTTCAGTTGACGTGCCAGACTTTTCTGGAACTCAGGCCAACAAATTCCTGCCTTCTCTAACCTTCTCTAATTCCCCTAGAGAAAAATATCATGCACAATGTGCCTCAAAGCTATGGGATGAAGGACAAACAACTTTGCCACTAAATTTAGAATTCAGTTTATTCCAACAATCCTTTGCCAATAAAATATTTTCATAGTTTCTATAATAGTAATTTCATTTAGTAATCTTTAGTCTTTTAGGCCTAAAAAATAAGAGAAGCTCCTAACTTTGTTTTGTAAGAGTTCATAAAGATCCTACTTACTTCTGTCTTTGTTTAGTTCTGTTGGAGAATTCTGATGGCTTCTGCTATCACTACTGCCAGAATTTCTTCTTTTCCTTTTCCCTTTTATCAAAACACTTCTATAAACCTTTAGAGAGACCACGAGAAGGGGACACAGAGTATTATTTATTGAGCACATCCTAGACTATGTGACCCTGACAGGTTATTCTCACAACAACCCCATGTAGTAATAGTCGTCCTCAGGAGAGGTTAATAAACACAGGCAAGGTTATATATGTATTAAATAACAGATCCAGGATTTACATCAGGGCCTGTCTGGCTTCAAATTCCAAGTACTGCCTATAATACTACAGAGCAGTAATTGTACCCAACCATAAATCAAGTTATTCTAAGTCAAATACAAAGAGCTGACATACCTATGTCTTTGAAATAAATCAACAATATTAAAGGTAATTGCATTTAATGTTACCTTGGTTTAATGTGCGGTACTATGTTTCCTAAACCAGACTGAAAGGCGACATAAAAACCAAACAACTTCCTAATTTACATCTATCTTGTGATTATCTGAATTAAGAAATGACTCCAGAATCAAATATTTCACACCATTAATGTTTGGGGAAAAGAGGACGTAAGCTAATCAAGATGTGAAGTTGTCTGTCAATGAGTAAAGAAGATTAGAGGCTTCCCTTGAGTCTTAGTTGTTTATCCTGGAGAAAAGGCCCCAGAATCAACTGTGGTTAATTTTTTGTATTCATCAAAGACTTTAAGCTTTATTTTCAGCCCTGAGGGAAAATGCAGTTACCTGGCTCCGGGCCTGTGGCTGAGTCCTATAACAACGCATAATATTCTGAAAAGATTTGTCTTCTTTTGTGACCTGGCAAAGAATAAGAGTATTCTGAGAGAGAAATTGACTTCCAGCAAACATGGTAAGGAGCTCTGTGAACCAGCTCCCCAGTGAAAATCACATTAAAAAAACAGCCATTTAAAGTCTCTGGAAATGGTCCTAAGGGCATATAATAAATGAAGAAATGTCTACTCAAGAAAATCTTCTAAAATTCAGTAACAAGAGAGGGAGTAAGTGGTATCCGAAACAAGACCTGGAATAAAAAAGTACAATAACAAATGAAAAATTCACTAGAGGGACAATACAGTAGATTTGAACGGGCAAAGAAAGAATGAATTAGCAAACCTGAAGATACAGATTGTGCATCTGAAGAATAGGAAAAAGAGTGAAAATAACAGCTGATTTCTCATCAGAAACTATGGAGGCAAAGAGGCAGTGGAAGAACATATTCAAAGTGCTCGAAGTAAAAAAGTAAACTAAGGATGCACTATCCAGCAAAATCATTTTTCAAAAATGAAAGTGAAATACCACCTCAGAAAAACAAAAAACAGAATTTGCTGCCAGTAGAATCATCTTACAAGAAATACCAAAGAAAACTTCTTCAAACTAAAAGCAAGTGACCCAGACGTAATTCAAATACACCCAAAAAAACAAAGAGCTCTGGTAAATTATGTAACTGTAAAAACAGTATAAATGCATGTTTCTTCTCCTTCCTTCTCTTAGCTGATTTAAAAAGTAATTGTATAAAACAATACGTATATAATGTACTCCTGGACCTGTAACTATAGAAATGTGATATATTTGCCAAAAAAAGCAGAAAGGAGAGTAGGAGGAAAGGTATACTGTGCTAAGGAAATGACTCCAGAAGGCAACTTGAATCCATAGGAACCAATAAAGAGAATAAAAAATGATAAGCTTAATATAACTAAAACTATAAATACTTCCAGTCCTTTCTTCCCTTAGCTCCTTTAAAAGTCATAAAATTATATAAATTCATAATGTATTGTTAGATTTATAACATTTATGGGTGTGATCTGTTTAACAATACTACCACAAAAAGAATGAAAAGGAAACAGCTATATAGGAGTAACACTTCTGTATCTCACTGGAAGTAAGTCAGTATAAATCTGAAGCTGATTTTGATAAACTGCATATGTGGTGAGTTGGGGAAGGGGGAGATACTGGTCAAAGGGTACTATAAGCTTCCAGTTATAAGATGAATAAGTTCTGGAGATTAATAAACAGCATGGTGACTATAGTTAACAATACTATATTATATACTTGAAAGTTGCTAAGAGAGTTGATCTTAAGTGTTCTCAGTACAAAAAAAAAAAGTTACATGAGGTGATGGATGTGAACTAATCTTATTGCAGTAATCATACTGCCATATATACATGTATCAAATCACATTGTACACCTGATACTTACAAAATGTTGCATGTCAATTATATCTCAACAAACCTGGGGGTGGGGGGAAGAGGGAGGGAAAAAAAAAAGATGTATACTGTAAGCCCTAAGGTAACCACTAAGAAAATAAGCTTAAAAAAGTTAAAAACTCATTAGTGAAATTAAAATGCGACATCGGGAAGTATTCATCTAATGCAAATGAAAGCACTAAAGAAGGAACAGAGGACCAAAAGGACATGAGACATATGTAAAAAATAAAAAGTAAGATGATGGACATAAATCCAGTTATAACAATAATAACATTAAATGTGGATGAATTAAATAACACAAAAGGCAGAAACTGTCAGACTGGATAAAAAAAGAGATCCAACTATACTCTGTCTATAAGAGACACACTTTAGATAAAAAAATATGTTTCAAGAAAAAGATAGAAAGAAACATATCATACAAACAGCAACCCCAAGAAAGCTGGGTGGCTATACAAATATCACACTATAAAATAGACTTTAAAACAAAAAATAAAGGTTACCAGAGATAAAGAGGGACATTTCATAATAATAAAAGGGTCAATCCATCAAGAAGTTATAATAATTACAAACATACATGCACCTAGTAACAGAACACCAAAATATATGAAGTAAAAACTGACAGAAATGGAGGGAAAAATAAACAATTCAATAATATTTACAGAGTTCAATACCCCACTTTCAATAATAGACAGAACTAGGTAGCAGATCAAGAAGGAAACAGAATACTTTAACAACACTATAAAACAACTAGACCTAATAGACGAGAATATACATTCTTCTTAAGTGCATACTGAACATTCTCCAGCATAGACCATATGCTAGGCTATAAAACAAACCTTGATAAAAGGATTGAAATAATACAAAGTGTGTTATTTGACCAGAATGGATTAAACCTAGAAATCATTAACAGAAATTTGGGAAACTCACAAATATGTGGAAATTAAACAACACATCTAGATAACCAATGAGTCCAATCAAAAGAGAAATTAGAAAATACTTTGATATGAGTGAAAATGAAGACACAACATACCAAAACTTATGAGATATGGCTAAAGTAGTGCGTAGAGGTAAATTTATAGCTGTTAATGCCTATATTGAAAAGAAGAGATATTAAATCAATTATCTGACCATCCATCTTAAGAAACACTGAAAAATTAAGAGCAAAAACCAAGCCTAAAGCAAGCAGAAAGAAGGAAATAAAATTAGAGCATACATTAATAAATGAAACCAACAACTGGTTCTTTGACAAGATCAACAAAATTGACAAACCTTTAGCTACGCTGACCAAGATAAAAAGAGAGAAGATTCAAATTACTACTGACAAAGAATAAAAAGGACTATAAGGGAATATTATGAACTGTGCCAAAAAATTAGCCTAGAGGAAATAGACAAATTCCTAGAAAGACACAAATACCAAAACTGATTCTAAAAGAAAGAGATAATCTGCATAGACTCATGACAAGAAAAAGAATTATTCATCAATAAACTACCTACAAAGAAAAATGCAAAATTAGAAAAGAAAGGAACACTTTCCTGTGCATTCTATGAATCCAATATTACCCTGATAACAAAACCAGACAAAGCCATAACAAGAAAACTACAGACCAATCTCTCTTACGAATAGGACAAAATTCCTCAACAAAATACTAGCAAGCTGAATCTAGTAACATATAAAAAGAATTATATACCATGACCAAGTGGGATTTAAACCAGGAACACAAGGTTGGTTTAACATATGAAGATCAATCAATGTGATACACTATGTATCAATAGAATAAAAAGCAAAAATCAACAGATGCAGAAAAAGCATTTGACAATTTCTAACACTCATTCATGATAAAAACACTCAACAAATGAGGAATAGAAGAGAACTTCCACAACGTGAGAAAGGCATCCATGAAAAAAAAACCCCATAGCTAATATCATACCTTAATGATGAAAGTCTAGATGCTTTCCTCCTAAGATCAGGAACAAGACGACAATTTCTGTTCTCAACACTTCCATTCAATGTACAAGAATTATACTGGAGGTTCTGCCTAGAACCTCTAGTAATTAGGAAAGAAGATAAAAGGCATCCAGTATGAACAAGTAAAACTATTTCTATAAGCAGAGTACCTGATCTTGTACATAGAACATCCTAAGGAATCTACTAAATTAGAACTAATAAATGAGTTTAGCAAGGTTTGGAATATAAAATAAACACACAAAATCAATAGTATTTCTATACACTTGCAATGAACACATCAAAAATGAAAATTAAGGGCCAGCCCTACGGCATAGTGGTTAAGTTTGGCGCACTCTGCTTTGGCGGCCTGGGTTCATGGGTTTGGATTCCAGGTGCAGACCTACCACTCAGCCATGCTGAGGTGGCGACTCACATACAAAACAGAGGAAGACTGGCACAGAGGCTAGCTCCGGGCTAATCTTGGCAGATGTTAGCTCAGGGTGAATCTGCCTCACCAAAAATAACTAATTAAAAGATGAAAATTACATTCATAACAGCACCAAAAAGAATACATAGGAAGGAATAAAGTTAACAAAAAGTTATACTATGAAAACTGAAAAACTGTTGAAAGAAATTAAAAATGATCTAAATCAATGGAAAAATATCGTATGTTCATGGATCAGGAGATGACAAAATTGTTACAATGGTAATGCTTCCCAAATTGATCTACAAATTAAACACAATCCCTGTCAGAACCCCAGCTGACTTTGTGACACAGTCAAAATTGACAAGCTGATCGTAAAATTTGTAAAAAATTTCAAGGAACTTACACTAGCTAAACTACTTTGAAAACAAAGAAAAAGGTAGGAAGACTCTCATTCCCTGATTTCAAAACTTTTGTCAAAGCAACAGTAATCAAGAGTAACTAAAAGCTGTCTCTCTAAGAACAGGAACCAGACAAGGATGCCCACTTTCATCACTCTTATTTAACATAGCATTGGAAGTCCTAGCCAGAGCAGTCAGGCAAGAAAAAGAAAAATTGGAAAGAGAGAAGTGAAAATGTCACTAGTTGCAGATGACATGATTTTATATGTAGAAAACCCTAAAGAATCCATCAAAAAACTTTTAGAAATAATAAATATGGTAAAGTTGCAGGATACAAAATCAACATACAAAAATAAGTGGCATTTCTATACACTAATAATGAAGTAGCAGAAAGAGAAATTAAGAATACAATCCCATTTACAATTGCGACAAAAAGAACAAAATAACTAGGAATAAACTTAACCAAAAAGGTGAAAGATCTGTACACTGAAAACTATAAAACATTGTTGAAAGAAATAGAAGACAGGGGCTGGCCCGGTGGTGCAGTGGTTAAGTTCGCACGTTCCACTTCTCAGCGAACCCCGATCCCGGGTGTGGACATGGCATCGCTTGCCATGCTATGCTGTGGTAGGCGTCCCACATATAAAGTGGAGGAAGATGGGCACGGATGTTAGCTCAGGGCCAGGCTTCCTCAGCAAAAAGAGGAGGACTGGTAGTAGTTAGCTCAGGGCTGATCTCCCTCAAAAGAAAAAAAAGACAAAAAGAAATGGAAAAATATTCCACACTCTTGGATTAGAAGAATTAACATAGTTAAAATGTCCATACTTCCTAAAGCAATCTACAGATTCAATGCAATCTCTATCAAACTTCCAAAAACATTTTTCACAGAAATAGAACAAAGAATCCTAAAATTTGTACGGGATAATAAAAGACCCTGAATAGCCAAAGGAATCCTCAGAAAAAAGAACAAAGCTGGAGGTATCACACTCCCTGATTTCAAAATATACTATAAAGCTATAGTAATCAAAATAGCATGGTACTGGCACAAAAACAGATACACAGATCAATGGAACAGAATCAAGAGCCCAAAAGTAAACCCACACATCTATGAACAGCTGATTTTTGACAAAGGAGCCAAGAACATACAATGGAGAAAGGAAAGTCTCTTCAATAAAAAGTGGTGGGGAAACTGGACAGCCGCATGCAAAAGAATGAAAGTAGACCATTATCTTACACCATACACAAAATTAACTCAAAATGGACTAAAGATGTGAATGTAAGACCTGAAGCCATGAAACTTCTAGAAGAAAATATAGACAGTACACTCTTCGATATCGGTCTTAGCAGCATATTTTCAAGCAGCACGTCTGACAGGGCAAGGGGAACAAAAGAAAAAATAAACAAATGGGACTACATCAAACTAAAAGGCTTCTGCACAGCAAAGGAAACCATAAATGAAACAAAAAGACAACCTAACACTTGGGAGAAGATATTTGCAAACCAAATATCTGATAAGGGGTTAATATCCAAAATATATAAAGAACCCATATGTCTCAACAACAAAAAAACGAACAACCCAATTAAAAAATGGGCAAAAGATCTGAACAGAGATTTCTCCAAAGAAAATATATGGGTGGCCAGCAGGCACATAAAAAGATATTCAACATCATTAACTATTAGGGAAATGCAAATCAAAACTACAATGAAGTATCACCTCATTCCCATCAGAATGGCTATAATTAACAAGACAGGAAACAAGTTTTGGAGAGGATGTGGAGAGAAGGGAACCCTCATACACTGCTGGTGGGAGCGCAAACTGGTGCAGCCATTATGGAAAACAGTATGGAGTTTCCTCATAAAATTAAGAATAGATCTACCATATGATCCAGCTATTCCACTGCTGGATATTTATCTAAAGAACTTGAAAACACAAATGCATAAAGATGCATGCACCCCTATGTTCACTGCAGCATTATTCACAATAGCCAAGACTTGGAAGCAACCTAGATGCCCATCAGGGGACGAATGGATAAAAATGTGGTATATATACTCAATGGAATGCTACTCAGCCATAAAAAGGGATGAAATCTGGCCATTTGTGACAACATGGATGGACCTTGAGGGTATTATGCTAAGCAAAATAAGTCAGAGGGAGAAAGTCGAATATCATATGATCTCACCCATAAACAGAAGATAAAAACAACAACAAACACATAGAGATTGGATTGGTGGTTACCACAGGGGAAGGGAGGAGGAAGGAGGTTGAAAGGGGTGATTAGGCACATGTGTGTGGTGATGGACTGTAATTAGTCTTTGGCTGGTGAATATGATGTAATCTACACAGAAACTGAAATATAATAATGTACATTCAAAATTTATATATGTTATAAACCAATATTACCGCAATACAAAATTTTTTAAAAAGTGTATGGTACTGCATAAAGAGATACACAGAGAGAGCAATGGATTAGCATTGAGATTATAGAAATAAACTCATGTGTCTGTGGTCAACTGATTTTTTTTTTTTTTTTGAGGAAGATTAGCCCTGAGCTAACACCCACCGCCAATACTCCTCTTTTTGCTGAGGAAGACTGGCCCTGAGCTAACATCTGTGCCCATCTTGCTCTACTTTATACATGGGACACCTGCTACAGCATGACTTGGTAAGTGGTGGGTAGGTCCACACCCAGGATCTGAACCACTGAACCCCGGCCTACCAAAGCAGAGTGCCTGAACTCAACCACTGTGCCACAGGGATGGCCCGTGTGGTCAAGTGATTTTTGATAAGGGTGTTAAGACTATCAATGGAGAAAGAATAATCTTTTCAACAGTAGTGCTGGGACAACTGGATAGCCCCATGCAAAAGAATGAAGTTGGACTCCTACCTCATACTGAATATAAAAATTACTCAAAATGGATCAAAGACCTAAATGTAAGAGAGAAAACTATAAAATTCTTAGAAGAAAATGGGGATTAATCTTGGATTTGGCAATGTATTCTTCAATATGACACCAAAAGGACAAGCTATAAAAAAAATAAATAGATTGACTTCATCAAAATTAAACATTTTTTTTGCTTCAAATAACACTATCAAGTAAATGAAAAGATAACACACAGAAGAAAATGAGAGAAAATATTTGCAAATCATATACCTGATAAAGTAGTTGCATCCAGAATACATAAAAAACTTCTACAACTTGACAGCAAAAAAGGAAACAACCCAATTCAAAAATGGGAAAAGGGGGGCCAGCCCTGTGGCCCAGTGGTTAAGTTCGCGTGCTTCACTTCGGTGGCCCGGGGTTTCGCTGGTTTGGATCCTGGGTGAGGACATGGCACTGCTCATCAAGCCATGCTGAGGTGGCATCCCACTTGCCACAACTAGAAGAACCCACAACTGAAAATACACAGCTATGTACCGAGGGGCTTGGGGAGAAAGAGGAAAAATAAAATCTTTAAAAAAAAAAATGGGCAAAGAATTTAAACAGATGTTCCTCCAAAGAATATATACGAATGACAAGTAAGCAAATGAAAAGATGCTCAACATGACTGGTCATTAGGGAAATGCAAATCAAAACCACAATAAGGTACCAGTCAATACCCACTGGGATGGCTATAATAAAAAAAAGGAAAATAAATTGGCAAGGATGTAGAGAAATTGCAACTTTTGTGCATTGCTGGTGGGAATATAAAATGGTGCAGCCACTGTGAAAAACAATACGATACTTCCTCAAAAAATTAAACGTAGATTTACCATATGACCTAGTAATTCCACTTCTGGGTATATACACAAAGAACTGAAACCAAAGATTTGAAGAGATATTTGTATACCCATGATCATGGTGTCATTATTTACAATAGCCAAAAAGTGGAAGCAATCCAAGTGTCCATCAATAGATGAATGGATAAATAAAATGTGGTTTATCCATACAATGGAATATTCAACCTTAAAAAGGAGGGAAAGTAAAACTCATGCTACAACATAGATGAATCTTGAGGACATTATACTAACTGAAATAAAAGTCACAAAAACAAAATACTGCATGATCCCACTTATATGAGGCACCCAGAACAGTCAAATACACAGAGACAGAAAGTAGAATGGCAGTTGCCAGGAGCTAGGGGGAAGAAGAATAGAAAGGATGAGTATGTAGTTTTACTTTGCAGGGATGGAAATGTTTTGAAACTAGATAGAGGTAGGGGGTGTACAGCATTGTGAATATACTAAATACCACTAACTTGTTCAATTTAAATTATTTTTTAAAAGTCATATAATAAAAAGTGTTGATGAGAATGTGGAGAAATCAGGACCTTCATATACTGCTAATGGAAATGTAAACTGGTGCAGTGACTTTGGAAAATAGTTTTGGAAAACTCTGGAAACCATTTCCTCAAATGGTTAAAGATAGAGTTACCATATGACCCAGCAATCCACTCCTAGGCAAATACCAAAGAGAAATGAAAACATGTCCATGCAAAAATTTGTACACAACTGTTCAAAGCAGCATTATTCATAATAGCCAAAAAGTGTAAATAACCCAAATGTCCATCAACTGATGAATGGATAAACAAAATATCATATACTCTTACAATGGAATATTATGTTCTAAAATTGACTGTAGTACATATTTGTGACTATACTTAATCCACTGAGTTGTACAATTCAAATGAGTGAATTATATGCTATGAGAATTATATCTCAATAAAGCTGTTAAAAGTGTTCTGACTAACCCTATTGTGGTAATCATTTCACAATATATGTAAATCAAACCATCATGCTGCACACCTTACACTTATACAGTGATGTGTGTCAATTATTTCTCAATAAAACTGAAAAAAAAAGTGTTTTGAGAGTAAGGAAGTAGCATCTTTACTTTTTCCTTTTATATTTCAAATGGTACTCACTTTTGCCATCACATAAATGGCACACATTAACAACTGGTCCAGATGTCTGTCCATCATAAGTTCAGGACACTGAATTATAGAGAATTCAAAGCAGGTCCAGATTTTTTTCCTCAGTTCATCTGAAATATCTAGTTTAGCACAAAGATCCCGAAGGCGGACACCTGCTAAGTGGTAAACCTAGTAGATAAAGAAAAACATTTCAAACTTTGTTCATCTAACACTTATCTTTCCCAAGCTCATGACTGGTAAAGGTACATGAAAAATTACCTTTCTAAAGAAAAGGGATAAAGAACTAGTCTTCCTGGGTCTAAGACTGCTGCTAGTTACAGGTGGGCCTTGTTTCTGCTGTTGTCCTCCTGGGGAAATCTGCTGAATGGCCACCTGACCAGGGACTTGCAAGGTTGTTCCTGACACCTGCTGAGAGCTCAAACTTCCAGCCAGGGCCTGAGCACTGAGGGGCTGAATGGAGCCAGTCACAGCTTGTGCCTGCCCCCCAACATTGACTTGGACTGGGAAGAATGTTATGCCTCCATTTTCATTGGCAATACCTATGGTTTGTTATAAAGAAAACAAGCACAAAGAAAAGTTGATAATACAAGGTTCTCCAGGCAGAGGTTTCCAATTTCTCCCCCTCCAACCCTTTCCCTCCCTCCACTCTCATTTCATAGTGTCATTCCAGCCAAATCTCAGGTATCTTTCCAATAAATGCCACAGAGAAAGAACTCAATAGCCAATTCTGCCTTCCTTACCTTGTACGGGAATGGTCACAGTTTGTCCATTGTTGGCTGTGACAGTGGCTGTTGCCATGGTGACCAAGGTCTGTCCAGGAACTGGTGTGACAGAAACAGCCTCCCCAGATACATTCTGCACAGGGACAGCATTGACGAGGGGCTGTGGGGGAATGCGCCCAGGTGTCCCTCCATCAGAGGGGCTATCATTCTCAACAAATAGCCGCCTTCTGGTAGAGCTGGCTGTGGGGGAGCTGTACCTATCATATAATGTGGTTGGAGATGTTATGCCTAGGGCCAAAAAAATTGAAACAAACCGTTTAACTCAGGGAAACTGAGATCTAATTTCCATCCAAACTATTACAATTTTCAAAACTAATCACAGTGCTGAAATGCTTCATACTTTAAAAAGCAAACAAAAATTACAGGAGTCACATCATAGCTACATTCAACTAACGAAAACTCAACTGAACACTATTAAGTGCAAAATTTAAAGAAAGAAATTTTTCTCTATTTGTCTCACAGTGCTCCCTTCTTCACTCCACCTTCTGCTAAATCAAACTAGACTTTGCCCTCCACTACCACAGGGAGTTGATGATTCAGGGGACAATTTAAAGAATTACTCTATTTTTCTATGGTATTTTTGACCACATTCAATTTCCACCTAAGACACATATAAGATGTGATTTCACCGTAAAGCCATTACTTGATAAGAGGAGTTGATGGACTTGATATTACTATGGTATCACCTGGAAGCATTTCCTCCCAGTTGTATGAATTTTCATCTTTGTCTTTTTCTATACATACAACATTACTGAAACTCAATAATGTTCTTCAGCAAGAATGGACATACATGTTTTGGATTCAATTAAGCTTAGTTTATTATTTTTTTAAACAACTTTATTGAGATAATTCACATACATTTCACTCATTTAAACTGTACAATTCAATGGTTTTTGGTACATTACATAATTAATTTTTAAAATGGTGATAAAATATATATAACATATAATTTGCCATTTTAACCATTTTTAAGTGTACAATTCAGTGGCATTGATTACATTCACAGTGTTGTGTAACCATCACCACTATCAATTTCCAAAACTTTTTCATATCCCAAATAGAAACTGTGTTAATCATTATGGCTTAGTGTACTGTTAAGCATTCACACCAATGTCTGAATTTTTAAGAAGTAAGCATTCTTTTCCCTCTTCCATGTCCAGGTGTAAAAACTACACATCACTGGGTTTTTAAATTTCTAAAATATATGTAGGTAAGTTATAAGAGGATGGACAGGAGTAGTCCTGATACACTGTGGCTTAACATTTCAATCTCCTGATGATACAAAAGCAAATAAACTTACTGGATTTGTATTTGGAACAAAGCTGCAGAGTCAGAAAGAATGCATTACAATCGATATCTTCTAAAATATTAAGAGATCTCATGAAAATGGAGAAGTGATAAGTACAAAGAAAATGAAGTTTAAAGCCAACTCCTAATCCATTGGTTAGGGAAGGAAAAAACTACAGAAAAAGAACTGCGGAAGACCAGCTGTCAGATCTATGGATCTGAGTGGATAATAAGCAGAAAAATAGTTAAGCCGTTATGACTCCTTTTTCAAAAATGAGGAAGTTTTCATAGAGATCATCTATATTTATTGAGTATGCACTGACATACAGTGATTCCTGATTTTAAAATTGACCTTTCTTCTATAGCTAGTGCTTATCAATTATATCAAAAAGTTGATCCAAAGAAAGAAGAATATCCTTCTAATAGCATCCAAGGAATTAGAACTTTCTGGATTTACAGAATTGCTTTTTAAAAAGTAGTTTTATCTCAAGTATATAAACTTAAACCTTGCACCTGGCAGATGTTATAAAGAGCTGCCTAAAATGTAACCAGATGAATAGCAAAACTTCCCAACGGTGTACTTCTTGAGCCAGCACTGCTGTTACATTAACCAGAGTAGCACAGCTCAACTGAGAAAAGTCAAAGCTGAACAAACTCAAGCCATTCAGTCCTCTTAACTCACTGGCTTGTCTGTACCTAATTGGATAACACAGTTCTATCTGTAAGAAGCTTTTCTGTCTCTTCTGATTTTAAAAGTAATTCATATTCATCTCAAAAAATTTACAAAGATCACCTGGAATTCCAGCAACGAATAATAATCATTCTTAATAGTTTGGTTTTTCCATTTCAGCTTTTTTGTATGCTTATAGATAAACATACATTTAAAATATAGGAATCATTAACACATAGTATTCTATCTTTTTTAAAGACACTTATTATAGTACATTTTCCTCCGTTCTTAAATCTTCTTCAAAAGCACTAAGTGGTCTATGTGACACCATAATGCACACACTCCTTTCTCCTATATGTACCCTGTCAACTTCACCTGTACTTTCAGACGGAATTTAAATCCCCAGATATTAGGCCTCCGAATAGTCCCTCTAGTATTTTAAACTTACTTCTTCCAAGTCCTCCAGTATCAGCACGAATTTCAGTCACCCTTCTGGGAGTCAAAGGGGAGCTAGCGATACAAATTTCATCTGCTCTTTCCAGGTTCTGTGGGGGCATGACCTATAAAGAATTATTTACACCAAATGTCATTATTCAAAAAAGCATTTTAATTAGAAATACAATAATCTAAGGCAAAAGAAAACTACCTTGGCTCATCAGTTATTCCACCTAAATCAATCAGCTGTCTTTTCCACTTTTATAACAAAGTTAAAAAAATTCTAGCAGGCTTAAAAAATTCCAAACCTAGAAACTGGATACTAAATATGAATCAGCCTTCATTACTGATTTGGAGAATTAGAATATCAACCAATCTAAGGTACAGAAACTTCATTAGGAAATCAAGACAGAGCACTGAGTTCTTATTCTGTCACTGAAACCTTGGGCAATCACAAATTATTTCTAACGCTTTTTTCCTCTTAGATGTAGGGGTGATTGTACCATATTAAAAAACCCAGCTGCCCTCCTACCCCCCATAAGGAAGACACTAAGTTTAACTGCTGTCTGTGAGAGGATTATGATATTGTAATCTCTGTGAACAGAGTTGATATTGATGCACTTTTGTTACAGAAAGATGTTAAGATAGTTTCACAAACCTCTTCACATGTAGGAACTCTGTTTTCATTGTCTCTAATTCTGTCCCAGAGTGGAGACTCTGGTTTCCATGCCAAATGATCCAAGATCTGTTCTTCGATCTGATTAAGGTGTTTTACTACCTCTCTACAAAGGCCATCTTCTGCTCTAATGAATATTTCTATAACCTAAAATAAAGAAAAATGCCCTGGTTTAATAATAATTTTTTCAAAAGAACTGGTTATTAAGTGTGAAAGCAAAATGAGTAAATTTATATTTTTTAATATATTTATAGATACAACAAAATCAATTTGTCAAAAATTACAAGTATATTGGGGCCGGCCCTGTGGCGGAGTGGTTAAGTTCGCACGCTCCACTTCAGTGGCTCAGGGTTTTGCCAGTTCGGATCCTGGGCGAGGCCATGGCACCACTCATCAGGCCATGCTGAGATGGCATCCTACATGCCACAACTAGAAGGACCCACAACTAAAAATATACAACTATGTACCAGGGGGCTTTGGGGAGAAAACAGGAAAAATAAAATCTTTAAAAAAAAAACAACCATTATAAAGAACAGTAATATTTTGAAATAGCTGTTCTTCCTCTTACTATCTTTATAAATATTTAAACTGTATATATGAATTATATAAAATCTTTTTTATAATGATGTATTTCAAAATTTTTTAAATGAAAAAACATGCGTTGTCTATTGAGGTTGAAAAATATTACTCATAAAATTTCATATTTAAAAACTCTAGGAGCCGGCCCAGTGGCGTAGAGGTTAGGTTCATGTGCTGTGCTTCAGCAGCCAGGGTGCACTGGTTCAGATGCTGGGCATGGCTATACAAGGCATGCTGTGGCAGCATCCCACACACAAAACAGAGCAAGATTGGCACCGATGTTAGCTCAGCAACAATCTTCCTGAAGCAAAAAGAGGAGATTGGCAAGAGATGTTGCCTCAGGGCCAATCTTCCTCACTTCTCCCCCACCCTCAAAAAAACCAAAAATACAAAAATACAAAAATCTCTAAACATTAGTTTTGACTACTGTATGAGAATTAAGATAAATTCATACATTAAATCAATATCCAGAAGGAAACAACTACCAAATCAATGCTATAACTCTGTGCCCCTATATAACACGAAAAAAAATTTTTTTCTGAAAGACACTTTCATTAAATTTCCATAAAATAAAAAAAATAAGTTGCCATATAAGATTAGCTAGTGATATATTTGCTACTTTTTAAAAGATTTCTTAGCTCATAAAATCAAAGTATTCTAAAAGCCTTTATTAGATAAAACGAGGAATCAAATGAAGCTTTTACCCAAAATATGTCTTTAGACTACATTAAAAGAATTTATATAATTCTTAAGACTCTCCTATTTGTTCTCTGCTCCCTGACACAATGGAAATTATTAAATGTGTAATTAAAAATAGAAGAAATGTACTTAAATATTAAAATGAACTAGATGGGTAACAACAGGAAGTTGAGTCTCATCTACAATTTTCTTATCACTATCAAATTTTGAAAAATACCTTATAAAAATGATAAAGTGGCACATCGAATATTTCAGTAACAAATGGAAAATTCCCAGGAGGCTTATAAGAAAAAGTGACGACCTCAAGGCAGCAGGCCAAAAGTGATCTATGGAATGCATCTTGTTCCAGAATGCCCTATGAAAAATCAAGTTATTAACATTGGGAAACATTAGTCTACTCTAAGAAGACATTTCATACCCAGTCAAGTTAAATAAAAATACCAAAGGAAGTCTTATTGTCTAAGTTAGTGAGAAGTATGTGCTTATTTTCTTAGAAAACTTTAACTTTATAAATAAGCCCATTTTTTAGCAAAAACATATTAAAGAAATGTATAAGAACTTTCAAAAATCTTACACATTGTGAAATATAGCTAATAAAAAAGAGTACATCCCTAACCAAAATACAATACACCCTGATGCTTAGAAGTATAATGATATGGAAAGGTGTTACAGAACAGTATTTACAGTAAGACATCACTGTCATAGAAAGATGGCTGAAAGGAAAGCAGGTGACTGGCTACATGGTCATGGACGAGAAGTCAACACGTTTATCTCAGGGTGACATAATCACAGATGATTTTCATCTTCTTTTTTTTTTTTTTTTGCTTATTACTTTTCCAAAATTGTACATAAACATTTATCATTTTTAAATTAAAAAGTTACTCAGAAAACAAGAGCATAGGCAACAAGAGAAAAAACAGATAAACTGGACTTCATCAAAATTAGAAACTTTTGTGTATCAAAGGACACTACAACAAAGTGAAAAGACAACCCACAAAATGGGAGAAAATATCTGCAAATCATAAATCTGCTAAGGGATTACTATCCAAATATATAAAGAACTCCTACAACTCAATGACAAAAAATCAAATGACCCAACTCAAAATTGGGCAAAAGACTTGAACAGACATTCCTCCAATGAAGATATACAAAGGGCCAATAAACACATGAAAAGATGTTCAGCGTCACTAGTCATTAGGGACATGCAAATCAAAACAACCATGAGATACCATTGCACACTGATTAGGATGAATATTTTCTTAAAAAATGGAAAATAACAAGTGTTACAGGATGTGGAGAAACTGGAACACTGGTGCATTGTGGGTGGGAATGTAAAATGGTGCAGCCACTGTGGAAAACAGTATGGCAGTTCCTCAAAAAGTTCAACGTATAATTAACATATGATCCAGCAACCCCACTTCTAGGTATATACCAAAAAGAATTGAAAGCAGGGACTCAAATAGATACTTGTATACCAATGTTATTAACAGCATTACTCACAATAGCCAAAAGGTGTAAACTCAAATGTCCATCAACAGATGAATGAATGAAGAAAATGTGGTATATACATATATGTATCTGTTATACACATATATATGTGATATATATACTGAATATGATTCAGCCTTAAAAAGGAATGAAATTCTGATACATGCTACAACACGTATGGACCTTGAAAACAACATCCTAAGTGAAATAAGCCAGATACAAAAGAACAAATATTGTATGATCATATGAGGTACCCAGAATAGGTAAATTCATAGAGACAGGAAGTAGAATAGACATTACTAGGGGCTGGAGGAAGGGATGAATGGGAAGTCATTGTTGACTGGGTACAGGCTTTCAGTTTGGGATGATGAAAAAGTTCTGAAGATGGCTAGTGGTGAGGGTTGCATAACATTCTGAATGTACTTAATGCCACTGAATTGTGCACTTTTTTTTTTAAAGATTGGCACCTGAGCTAACATCTGTTGCCAGTCTTCTTTTCTTCTTCTTCTTCTTCTTCTCCCCAAACCCCCCCAGTACATAGTTGTATATTCTAGTTGTGAGTGAACTCTGGTTGTGTTATGTGGGATGCCACCTCAGCATGGCTTGATGAGCAGTGACAAGTCCGCACCCAGGATCTGAACCAGTGAAACCCTGGGCCACCAAAGCGGAGCACACGAGCTTAACCACTCAGCCATGGGGCTGGCCCCCTGTGCATGTGAAAATGCTTAAAATGGTAAATTTTATGTTATGTACATTTTTTTTTTTGAGGAAGATTAGCCCTGAGCTAACATCTGTTGCCAATCTTCCTCTTTTTGCTGAGGAAGACTGGCCCTGAGCTAACATCCATGCCCATCTTCCTCTACTTTATACGTAGGATGCCTACCACAGCATGGCTTGCCAAGCGGTGCCATGTCTGCACCCGAGATCCAAACTGGTGAACCCTGAGCCGCCGAAGCGGAACATGCGCACTTAACCGCTGCACCACCAGGCTGGCCCCTGTATATTTTACTACAATTTAAAAAAAAAAGAAATTTGTAATAAATTTCTTATGTGAGTATACAGATATGCACTTATCAGACCCTAAACTGTAACTATGTTTTATATACCCTTCTGTATGTTTCAAAAAAAAAAAAAAAAAAATTTGTCATAAAACAGCATTTTAAATTCCTACAGCCATATTTTATATTTAAAAAAAGAAATGTAAATAGTTACAAGGAATTAGAAAAATTATTGGTCAATTTTATAAGTTTCCTTAAAGTATCGTTTAAAAAGTCAGTTTTTAGGGGCCGGCCCAGTGAAGTAGTGGTTGGGTTCCTGCGCTCCGCTCTGCTGGCCCGGGGTTTGCCAGTTTGGATCCCAGGCATGGACCTATGTACTGCTTATCAAGCCATGCTGTGGCAGGCATCTTACACATAAAGTGTAGGAAGATGGGAGCAGATATTAGCTCAGAGCCAACCTTCCTTAGCTAAAAGAGGAGGATTAGCAGTGGATGTTAGCTCAGGTCTAGTCTTGCTCAAAAAAGAAAAAAATTTACTCATGTCATTGAAAGTAAATATCACTTGTTTAAAAATCAATTCACATTCCTTAACTAGTAAAATCTAGGAAAAACAATTATCTTAGCCAAAGAGGAATAGTTGAATATTTATGTTAAAGTCCTATCTAGTCAATACTAAATTTATTCTTGCTATATAAGGCTTGAATAAAAACTCTATGTTATTTAAAAACTCAATTAAGGCTAAGTCTGAATGTTTTAATCCCTGACTATAGAGTCTTACTATCCACAGAAATTGTAACTTATAATACATGGCCTGCTGCAACAAGAAACACTAAGTGAGATGACTCAGTACAGAAGTTTGCTTAGGTGCCAATCTTATTCCCTCAAAGCCATATATTATTTCTTCAATAATGGCTCTTTTGTTGCTTTTTTTTTTCCTGAGGAGGGCTGAAAGGAAACTACATTTTATTGTGCTAATCAATACAATGGTTATTTACTCACAGATAAATCCATGTCTCCCAGTCTTTTTTGTTCCTGCTCGATAACAGATTCTAATACTTTATAGTAGAGCATCTCTGCAAAACGAAAATGTTTGCTGGCAATTTCTGCATAAATAATAAAAACACAAAAATCACATGCAAAGAAAATAAATATTGTGGACAAGGAGGGTCTATCTCATCCCCTGCCCACAAAATAAAGTTTAAAAACAAACTCAACACTTCATATATATGTACTTCCTATAGTTACTGTTCCAATCATGCCTAAAATTCCTTAATTTTCTTCATGGTAACAGTCAAAGTTTTCTAAAATCGTGAACTGAAAATTGCGCATAAAAAATGTAATAGCATTCCATTAAGATTCACACCTTTGTTTTGTATGTTTGAACAGAGCAGCTCTATGCAAAGAGGTATATAATTGGTTTACTATTCCACTCACACTTGGTTCTGATTCATGACATCAGACAACTCCTAGGACAGATGTGGGCATGTTAACAGTTATATATTTTGTCCTTGTTCCCAATATTTTGAAGAACCACTATACTTCAATATTTAATACCCAGTCTACAAAAGAAAACTAAAGATTTTGCAAACAAAAAAGTAACTGAAGTCCAACATAAAAAGGTATCAGTCTCAAATTTCTCTCTTACTGAGAAGGGCCCAGACATCAGCTGGTTGACAAAAAAAATTGGACATCCATATTCTAGCCCTCAGTCTAAGTCATAAATCTTTTCTTCTTATTTCTGACTCAGTTACCAAGAAAGGACTCCATGTGGTTAAGTCAAAGATGAGAACAATATAGACAATATTAAGTCTTACCTTTAGCACAATTACTGAAATCCTCATCTGGCTGGAAATGCTGAGAATATATTTCATACATTTCTTTCAATCTGTTAGCAATAGCCTGGGTTGGATCTCTGGAACATGTCCTAAAAAAAATAAGAAGAAATTAACTAATTTAAAGGTCTTGCCAAGTCACAAAGTGATAAACTATTTACAACTCTGTAACTTTACTAACCTATAAATACAAAATAGTTTGAACAGAAACTATACACTTTCCAAATTAATCCAGGAGATCCCATACTTCCTTATTGAAGGTGTTGGTATTATCATTTTGAGTGAAAAAAATATTTGCGTGGAGCTGTACCTTTTACTGTAGTAAGTTTAATAACCTTGACCAGTACCCATTTGATGTCCAGGCCTGGACCCCACCTACCCTACACATCTGCAGTCACTGATGACAAACAAATTGCCCTCAACTGTGTCCCCAAAGGGCAGTACAACTCCCATTAAGAACTCCTGGAAGAAAACAGAATGAAGGGGTATATAATCTATACTACAAACTCACATAAAGCATTACTGGCATTCTACATTTTTTCTTCCAAAACAAGGTTTATTTCATTGACTTTTTCTTTTTTTTACTAGAAAGGCAATATTATGTTCAATGCAGAAGCATTATACAAATTGTCACCATGTGGGCTTTTCTAACAACTATATTTTTATCTTGATCATAAATATACATATTCATTGTAAAAGGGTAGCAAGTTTAGAAAATTTAAAGAAAGTAAAAATTAATTATAATCCTGCTAGAGATAGCTACTGAATATCATATGCAAGCAGAATTTTATTTATGAACACACATATGCAGGTACTTTTTTATGAAAACAGGACCTTTTGGTTTTACCTAGTATCTACTGGTAATACTTAACCCCACTAATGGTATTTAAGATTAAAGAAGCTGCTATGCCTAGTTAGAGACTGTAAAGAGATTTAGAAAATACAGAGATTAAGACAGGCTTCTAAAATGTATTTATAAAAGGCTTCTGAATTCTACGTAAACAAGGTCCTCTGAGAAACATTACTTAAGAAGAGGCCATACAGACATAGCCTGTTGGGTGTTAATCACAATCAAGTTATGAATAAAGCACATTTCATGAAAATGTAAAGGAAAATCAGTCAGCCTTGCTATTTAATGAGTCTAGCTATGAGTGGGAAATTACTGATATGTGTATACAGGACCTTCTTACACCATACCACCAGAAATAAAATGGGCTCCTACAGGGTCTGTGTTATCAAACCTTTAGGACTGGAGGGGCCTTGGAAGTAATTTTGTCAAGTAAATTTGCTAAAAATTATGCACAGGTAATGAGATTGTCTATTGTGCTTTTCATTAAAGCTCACTGATATTCTTGCCAGTCTCAGGCAGATCAAAGGAACTAAAGGCAGTTAACTTCCTTTTAGGCTAAGGGTGTTTTACATAGCTTACAGAAGTTACAGTGGTTTCCCACTGGTTATGAATATAACTCTCTTATCTTTTCAAATCTGACCCACCCTTCAGAAATTTGCTCAGGTCCAATCCTCTTCATGAAGTCCTTTGACAACTTCCATCTTTACTGATCCTCCCTTTTCCTGAAATCTTAAGATAGAACAGTTGGGGGCTGGCCCTGTGGCCAAGTGGTTAAAATTCACGCACTTCACTTTGGCGGCTGGGGCTTTGCCAGTTTGGATCCTGGGTGCGGACCTAGTATGGCTCATCAAGCCATGCTGAGGCGGCATCCTCTACATAACAGAACCGGAAGGACCTACAACTAGAATATACAACTATGTACTGGAGGTCTTTGAGGAGAAGAAGAGAGAAAAAAAAAAAGGACAGGCGACAGATGTTAGCTCAGGTGCCAATCTTAAAAAAAAAAGAACAGTTGGTAACAGATAGCTTGGTAGTTTATTCTATAGTCTCTGGTGTCATTAGTTACTGTTTCCTGTACTATATTAAAGAAACCTGAATACTATGGACTGAATGTTTGGGCCCCATCCCCCAAATTCTTATGCTGAAACCTAATCTCCAATGTGATGCTATCTGGAGGTGAGGCATTTGGGAGGGGATTAGGTCATGAGGGTAGAGCTCTCCTGAATGAGATTAGTGCCCTTATAAAAGAAACCCTAGAGAGCTCCCTTGCCTCCTTCTGCCATGTTAGGACACAGCAAAAAAAACCCCCAGCTGTCTATGAACCAGGAAGCAGGCCTCATCAGGCACTGAATCTGCTGGTGCCTTGATCTTGGACTTCTGGCCTCTAAAACAGTGAGAAATTAATTTCTGCTGTTTATAAGCGACCCAGTCTACGGTATTTGTTATAGCAGCCCAAAGACTAAGATACTGAGGAAATATAATCTTCTCTTCATACATCTTATATTGCTATGTCCTCTCCAGACTAACAACAGGACTGAGCATGCAACTGATATAAAATTATTAATGTGTGAATTAAGGCACTAATAGTGAAAAATTAAAATAGAAAATTGGAAAATGGTCAACAACTAAATCTTAGAAGGCAAGAAGGGCTCAAACTAACCTTAGAATCTGTTCCAGTTTCTCACTTGGTGCATTCCTGAGGCCTGTTAGCATGGTGTGAAGACGACTCAAGCTATGTGTAGCTGTAGAAACTGGGGTCACACAAGGGCTGTTATCCTTAATGTACCTCACACCAGTAAGTGGTGTGGAGATTCTAAGTGCTTTAGACTAAAGGGGGAAAAAAGAACATTATTTCAGATCAGAAAGACTTTCAATTACTTCACAAATGGGAATTCAAGCGAATCGGATTTTGTCTTTACATTATCGAGAAATTTAGTGATTCAAATATCACCATTCTTGGAATTTAAACATAACCTCACTAAGAGCCACCACTATCTATGTGAAGATGTGTGAAAGAACAATTTGTATTTTAGCCAACTAAAAAGTTTGTCTCTTAAAAGTTAAACCTTTAAGATAAGGCGTATTTCTCCATCATCCCACCTTCAAAATTCAAGCTTGAAGGCAAAAATAAGCATTAAAAAATTAAGGGTATCACTGGAAATGGAATTTCACAGCTCCCATCTACTGCTATTTTTGTATATACTCAAAGATTGACAAAAGACAGCTGTGAATTAAATCCGGCCCAAATGAAATCCACGATTTAACAAAAGCCCATCTAAACTATCAAACATGCTTCAGAGAGAGAGGATAAAATAAACATTCTTAGAGGCAGAATACAAGCCAATGCAGAAAACAACCTACTGCAGAATGGCCTTCTTCAGTCTTCTTGCCCCTCCTTTACCTTTAGTTACTAGAGTCTATCACAGTTTTTTTCCCTCTAAAGTAGACAGATCTTCAGAGAAACAAGTTTAAGTCGGCATTCTTGAATATAAATATGAAAAAGATACGACTTAATGTCAAAGAATTTAAGCATGAATACATATGTTAATAAAACATCTTTTCTAATTTTTCCAACAAATTCTGAAAGGGTGTAAGAGTGTTTTTCAATATTCAAGATATACTATATTGCCCTTTGTATTAAATGTACTTATTCTAGACACAGCTGTAAAAATACCTAGCAAAATTTTCACCTGGCAACAGAACTATTCAAGTTTCATGAGATACAGAAAAGTAATGAAATTCACCATAAAAGAAATAAATCTATATGCTTTTTCTCTGACAAACAGGAGTAGAACCAAGATTTCCACTTTGTTTCAAAGAAATTAATTCCATAATTTTGTTTTAGGTCAACAAGGTGATCCGGGTAGATGAACTACATGCAGAAAGTTGCTCTCTGCCCTCGACAGCTTTTCTTGCAGCCAGTTTCTTCCCTGTATATGAACCAGTGCCTTGCTGGGAGAGAACAACATCTAATACTTTTGCAGGAGAAGCTACAGCAGCCAGAGCACCTCACCACACTGCCCACGGGTAGCAAAGCTTCCACAAAGGAAACAAGCACAACCACCACAAACAGCTTCCTGCCCACAGCCCTCAAGGTCAGCGTGGGGCTTCTAGGGAGCACCGTTAAAGTTCTTAGCTTAAAGCTTCCTGTGCATTCTCATCAAAAGGAGTCTTTCTTTAACTCTGGCATAAATATCGAGTTAGTGTTTTTAAAATATTAGGGTGTTCCTTTTCCAAGTAAAGACTTCTAAATTCTGGAGTGCCCCAGCGTTCTGCCCTGAGGTCTCTTTTATTCTCTATGAATTCATACCTCTAGGTAATCTCTCTTCATTCCATGGCTTTAAAAGCCATCCATATCCTGATGACTCCAGAAGATATATACACAGCCCTAATCTCTGCTCTGAACTCCGGTCTTGTATATCTAATTACTGCTCAACTTCTCTACTAGGATGCCTAAAAGACATCTCCAACTGAACACAATCATAACCCCAACTCTGGATTTTTTCCCCCAAACTCATTCTTCCCTCTCAATAAATGTCAATAGTAAATACTCATGGAACGCCTACTATGTGCCAAGCACTGAGTACAGCACTGGCCACAGCCCTCATGAAACTCATATTCTAATGCAGGGAGAAGGATAATAAACAATTCTTTCTTTGTTTCTATCCATCGATTGATCTATCTACCTACCTACCTACTATCAGACAAATTTTTCTTTTACCTACCTAGCCAGTGATAAATACTACGAGGAATACTAATTGTAGAGTAGTAGAGAACGGGAGTCCTGGGGGCTGGGGAGGATATTAGTGGTTTTATTTTATACAGGAGTCAAGTTATGAGAGACCTGAATGAAGTGAGGAAGTAAACTACATGAATATTGTGAAGAAACATGTTCTAGGCAGAGGAAACAGCAAGGGCAAAGGCTTTGAGTTGGGGGTATGCTTGTTATAGCTGAAGAACAAAAAAGGACGTTAATGTGGCATGAATGGAATGGGTGAGGAGGAAAGTGGTATGAGATGAATTCAGAGAGGTAGCAGGGCTAGATCACTGAAGACCTTACAGGCATTTGTAAGAACTTTAGCTTTTATACCATTTACCCAACTGGAGTCACCACGATTTTCTTTTTCTCACACTCTAGATCCAAACCATCAGGATATACTGTGGGTGTTATCTCCAACATACAACCCAGATACAACCGTTTCTCTGATTCAAGTCACCATGAACTGTCACCAGAATCATCGCAATCGCCTCTTAATTCCTACTTTCACTCTCACCTCCGTCCCACCTCCCCACAAGACATTTAAAAATGTAAATCAGTCAGTCACTGTTCTCTCTAACACTTTCCCAATAGCTTTCCTCTCCATCAGAGCAAAAGCAAAAATCCTTACCATACAGGCTTCCAAAGCCCTATGTGGTCTGCCTGTGCCTTTTGTCTCCTTCTCCCCTCACTTCTTAATCACTCTTTCCCTTATTCACTCTATTCCTACCACACTGACGTTCTCACTGTTCCTCCAAAAAGCCAATCATATTCCTACCTCATGGCTTTGCACTTGCTGTTCTTCTGGCTTCAAATACATTTCCCAGCTATTTGCACAACTTGCTTCCTCACTTACTTCAGGTCTCTGTTAATGTTATGTCCTCAGAGATGCCTTTCCCAACCACCCTATCTATAATAGTTCAAGACCCATCCATTCTCCCTTCTCCCTAATCCTTTGTATGACTACTCTATTTTTCTTCAACTACCAGCATCTGATATGTTATATATTTACTTGTTTGGTTATCTATTGTCCATCTCCCCACACTAGAATATAAAACAGGATATTCATGGCTATTTTGTTCACTGATGTATCCCCAGTGTCCAGGACACAATCTGGCATATAGAAGACTTTTAAAATATTTGTTGAATGAATAAGTAAACTAATCTTAAGTCTGGTCTTACAGGTGAGTTACCCCTTGGAATTATCCATACCGCCTCTGGAGGCACTTGTCAGCAGTTGAATATTTTCTGTGAACACCACAACCTGAAGGAAAACTCTTAGTCTCCATCATCGTAAGTGTCTGCATGAAATAACACCACACGATCCTGAAACTCAGTTTAACAGAATTTTCTTAAAAACTACAGATTCTCAAATCCTCTAGTCTCTTAGAAGAAGGCACCAATTCAGGTCAATCAACATTTTCTAAATGCCTACTATATTCAATATGTAAAGACTGTATATCACTGGCCCAATTTTCAAAACCAACAATTATCAGCATGATACATTTATTTAAATTTATATTAAATTCTTTTTCTCAGATCTAACCAAAAACTTTGAAAGTTGATTTTAAGAAAAATTAAATCAGTAAACATAAGAGATAACTTTTTCAGTTAAGGTTAAGTATGATGGAAATTTTCTTTTTTGTATTGGAAGCAAGTAAAACACACACACACAATTACCAAAATAAGAGAGAACCTCTGGCATGGCCGCTCCTGTATTTCTACTCTTCTGGCACAGCTGCTCCTGTATTTCCCCTCTCCTGGCATGGCTCCACTCACCTTGTCAAAGTGCTGCTGCAGGATGTTTTTCATCTGCACTCTTTCAGCAGTCTCTGTTCCTGAACCAGTATTCAGACACCTCGACAGAGTCCCAATTTCCTCTTCAGCATCCTCTCCAAGAAATATCCGTTCATCTAAATTCCCAACAGATAAAACATACTCCTCATAGGCCTTATTGATGGCTTTACTATAGGAAAAAAAAAGGCAAAAAAGTACACTCATAGAACTGCCATTTCAGTTAATGTTTTAAGCCACTTAGTTATTTCCTTTTTTTAACTACTAAAAGTTCTAACAATTTTGTGAAAGTTAAATTTTAGTGGGATCACTGTTAATTATAAAAACTGAGGAGTATAAATCGCAAGCTTGCTACACTATGCTCCTCCATCATACAGTAAGTCTATTTTGCTGACAGTGTTTCAGGGTGTGTACACTGTACCAACCTGCCTGCTAGGTGCAGCTACTGGTGAGAAGCTACATTATCTTTCCTGGTTGCTCCAAGCACCTCTGAAGACCTCAGTACTTCTATATCATCATTTTTCTCCTATATGGTTCCAAAAGAATTTCTTTATTTCAAAAATTATGATCCAAAAGCTCAACTGTTAAAGCTTTAAAGAACAGCCATACAATTTTCGATAAATTTTAAAACATGTGCTTAGATGAACAGTTGATAGAATTTCCTATTGCTTCCCTATATTGTCTCACAAAACATATTCTAAATTTCCAGGGTACAATTAATAAAAAGACTAAACTCTGAACTTTCTTAAGTATATAATTTAAAATATTAAAACGGCTTTTTTTTTTTTTTAAAGATTGGCACCTAAGCTAACAACTGTTGTCAATCTTCTTTTTTTTTTTTCCTCCTGCTTTATCTTCCCCAACCCCCCATACATAGTTGTATATCTTAGTTGCAGGTCCTTCTAGTTATGGGATGTGCGACACCGCCTCAACGTGGCCTGACGAGCGGTGCCATGTCCGCGCCCAGGATCCAAACCCTGGACCGCCGCAGCGGAGTGCGCAAACTTAGCCACTCGGCCACAGAGCGAGCCCCCAAAACGGTTTTATAACAGAAATACTCACAAACTCTCTCCAAAGTTCCCAGGTTCTAAGAACCCAGTAAGATTTTCTTCTTTTCCCTTAAGGAGCTATGATGAAAGAAAAGATCCTTAAGTCATCATATTAATAAAATTTTTTCCCAGAAAGTATTTTCACATTACTTCTTTACTACTTACAAACCTTTTTTTCGTAAAGTTTCCTAATATAAGGTTTCCAGAAATGTTCCTTTATTCCCTTTGCTTCCAAAACTAGGCCATCATGTAAGGAACAGAGTTTCTCAATGACACAAGGTGGGTCAGAGGAAGGTTTAGAATCCTTAGCATGAAAATCTTCAGACAGGCCTATGATGTATAGAATCATAGAACAGAGTCATCAGGTAGCATTCAATAAACCAAACTGTAATAAACTAAAATATAAATAATAGAGAGTATAATCAGCATATGAGTTAGCATATGAGCATATAGGAAATAGTATATACGGGCCTAATTTAACTCTATTTAAATATACCTCAAAAATAGCAAATAGAGGTAAAGTGTATCACTACTCAAAAGATTTCAATTATGTAAGTACAGATGGTTAAAAAAGGAAAATTTGGGAAGAAAATATTTGTAAATCATATATCTGACAAGGGGTTAATCTCCATAATATATAAGGAAGTCACACAACTGAACAATAAAAAATAAAACAGCCCAATCAAAAAATGGGCAGATGATATGAACAGACATTTTTCCAAAGAAGATATACAGATGGCCAATAAACACATGAAAAAATGTTCAACATCACTAATCATCAGGGAAATGCAAATCAAAACTACACTAAGATACCACCTTACACCTGTTAAAATGCCTATAATCACTAAGACTAAAAATAACAAATGTTGGAGAGGGTGTGGAGAAAAGGGAACCCTCATACACTGCTGGTGGGAATGCAAACTGGTGCAGCCACTATGGAAAACAGCATGGAGATTGCTCAAAAAACTAAAAGTAGAACTACTTTATGCCCCAGCTATCCCACTACTGGGTATCTACCCAAACCATTTGAAATCAACAATCCAAAGTAACATATGCACCCCTATGTTCATTGCAGCACTATTCACAATGGCCAAGACATGGAAAACAATCCAAGTGTCCATCAACTGATGATTGGATAAAGTAGATGTGGTATATATACACACATACACACAATGGAATACTACTCAGCCATAAAAAAGACAAAATCATCCCATTTGCAACAACATGGAAGGACCTGGAGGGAATTATTCTAAGTGAAATAAGCCAGACTGAAAAAGACAAACACCAGATGATTTCACTCATGTGGAATATGAACAAACACATGGACAAAGAAAACAGTTCAGTGGTTACCAGGGGATGGGGGTGGGGGATGGGTACGGGGGGGTGAAGGGGAGCACTTATGTGGTGATAGTCAAGAAATAATGTACAAGTGAAATCTCACATTGATGTAAACTATTATAAACTCAAAAAAATTTTAGTATATTGTTATATGTCTAAAACACGCAAAAATAAAACATAACTTTGCAAATAAGCCTTGCATTCAAATACAAACTACCACTGGAAAAAAATTACTGTTCAAAGTATATGCTGTTTATATGCTTTCATTTAATTATATTAGATGTATTTATCCTATTAATTCATAGCTTATTCTTGCCCTAGACCCAGTGCAAGAAAAAATATATTTTTTAAATAATGAAAGAGGAGAAAAATGAAGGGAAGCATGTATATAGAAATATAAACGGTAATTAGGAAGGAAACGAGAGAAAAATAGAATACAAAGAACATTACATTTACCAAACCAGGAGTGACTGAAGTAACTAACTCCACTAACTTTAAAAATCTACGTCAAGTCAGACAAGCTGAAAATCTCATTATAGCCACCCCAAAATCGACACTCAGAACCCTACACCATGGTATTATTCAAATAATGGTAGCATTATATACTAGCTCTACAAATATTTTTTAATATTTGCTTTGTAAATCATAATTTGGTCTCTTACCATACATCATTCATAGAAATTACATACCTGAAAGCCTTCCAAACACATTGCCAAAATAATTATCATTTCCATACATCTTTTAGTTTAAGAGCGAAAGATTCATTTTACTTACTTTAGAACCATAACTACTACTCTTCTGTAGAAAGAAAGTGAAATGAAGATTCTTTCAGTAAATCCATGTTGACCTATTGTGTGTCAAGCAAGAAGCTTGACAATGTAGAAAAATTACCATCAGCTCTAACGTCATCTTTGCTACTCCAAATTGCTAAATCCCTTCTTCTTCTTAAGCATATTTCAGAAACTTCTCAAGTTGTCATCTAAGACTTAAACTTTACAATATTTGTAACTGCTCTTTCCATAAATATTTTTACAGAGAGCTGAACTCCTAGTCATAAGTACTCTGGAGAACATGACAATCGAGCTTTTCAGAGCACTTAGATTCGCTGATGCTGGGAAACCTGTACTACGTCTGCAACACCCAAGAGCAAACAGAGTGTGGAAATGTGAGTTGTCCAGTAAGCTTTGATTTACAAACTTACCTTTAAAATTAGGGTTCACAAGTTCTTTACGATTGGAACATTGAAGGGCATTTCCATAAACTAAGTCCAAAGCACACAGCAAAAGATGATAAGAATTGACCAAATCATCACTAATCATGGGGAAATTACCTACAGAATTATAAATACTAAGAGTTAAATTTGAATTAACTTTACAATATTTTAAAAATAATTTCTTCTTTAGTTAAAATATTATACAACACTATACAAAGCTGACTCAAGAGCTACATAAAATGTTTTGACAAGTTTACATTTTGAAATATTACTCTCATAGTTTAATAAATTTCTAAGAGTTTAACGAAAGCCAAAACTTTACTAAAAATGCTGTTCATTCACTCAATATTAACTAAGAATTTATTAAATACCTAATATTAAATGACCAAAATTTTATCAACATTGGTTTTTCCTTTGAAAATTCTGAACAGAAACAACTTCATAAATTATCTCAAACTGTAAGAAATTGTTTTGTATGAAAATATTTTTCTGCCAAGAAAACTAATAGAAATACTTAGACAGGAACAGCTGAAACAATGATTCATATCATTATTTTTTTAATGTATGTACTTTAAAAAGACCAGGAGCTATAATCAGACTCCTAACAGTACCATTTTAAATACTTTTCTACATAGTAATATAAGCTTATACAAATTAATGCAATAGGATAATCATGAAAGATACTTAAGTTCTAGAGCTAATATCCCAGGAGTAAATTGTTGATGCTTCATAACAAAGAAAAAAGAAACCCAAACTTAAATCTATAGACATGTCATTTCTCCAGTGCTGGTTTAAGTCCAACATGTAAAACAGTTTTTACAGGCAGTTAAACAGTTTTATTATTCTTAGAAATTAAGAAATATTTCCAGATTTTTTATAACTTTAAGCATATCCCTTTTTTCACTAAACACTGCAAATATATGCTTCATATTAATTTCACATTCTTATAACATCAGATGAATTCAATTTAAATAGCTAACATACATCTGAAGAATTATTTCTAAACCTCAATATTTTCACACTTAATGCCTACCCAAATGTGCACACACACACACTCTCTCTCTCACACACTGCTTTGTTTCAGGCTTTTTTCTCTCCTTTCCTCTAAAGTTACCACTTACCTCTATGTACCAGGATAAGTAACTCTTTTTTCGCCTAGATGCAAACACTCAAGAAATCAACTTAAATTAAATTAAAGAGAAAAAAGTATTTTTCTGTTGCCAGAAAGGCAAATGACAATTAATAGGTTAAACTTTGCCTTGAATAACCATACTAACTTTCGTTAGTTCCACTGTAAAGATGTTTAATATTAAAATATACTCAGTTCCTCACATGTAAAGCAGGAAGTGGCACTTTACTGGTTTCAAGCTACAAAGCAGCCTATCACACTGACAAGTCTAAACTTGTCACTGGTGTGTACTTGCCATAGAAGGAAAAAAACAGCAGCAATCTAACTTCCAACAAAAAGCTAAAATGCCCCTGAAGATCAGAAGCTAATTTAAACTCCAGGACTGTCCTAACATGATATACTTTACATGTCAAATCCTGACTTTAGAAATAAATTTCACTTCGTGAGATATTTTATCTTGCAATCAACAAAAATAACCTATTTAACTCCAGAGTTGACTTATTTATCGGGAATGAGATTTGAGATCTCATGTGAAACAGGAAGTGGCACCTATTGGTCTTCAGGCCACAAAGCCCTTCATGATGACAAGCCCAAACTTGTCACTGGTGTGTACTTGACATAGGAAGTCAACAAAGATAACAGGCAAAAAGTTGGCTACTTATCAGGAATGAGATAATCTGGGATGCCCACATGTTGCAGAGAAAGTCACGAGAAAGGTGGCTATAAAAGAGTACAGCTCCCCTCAAATAACTAGAACTGAATAAAACCAATTAAACTACTCTATTAGAAAAGATCTTAGTGAATCATAAAAGATCATAGTGCTGGACGGTGAGAGGACAAAGTCTCTTCAGATCAAATAATTATAGACTGAACTATTAATAATAAGATAAAGCTCAAACACTGAGTTAAATGCAGAGACAAAAAGTATACCACCCAAGTTGAACAAATGAGACCAAAATCTAAGAATGATAAAATTCCTTTTTAATAGTTTATATAGTACCAAATACATTTACCCCCAAGTACAAATACACCATAAAAGACATAAACAAAACAGATAAAAATCCTACAATTCAGATATACCTGCCCACAATCAAATGACAAGATTAATATCACATATAACCCCAGCCACAGCAAGCTAAAAGTGGCAGCAATTGTTGCAGCCACTGTGAAAACAGTTTCCTTATTTCATGCCACCGATCACATCACCTTTACCTCCACTAAAGAAACATGCCAATGTGATAAAAAGCAAAATAACAGCTTATTTTTGACAGAAGAAAGATTTTTCTTTTCAATCAAGCATGCAGCTCAGGCAAAAAAGGATGAGCTCTCTAACTAGCTAGAAAGGACCAACTATAATCAGACAAACCAAACCTCAAGACCAAGGGAGTGACACATACTTGCTAGAAGGTCTTCACATCCAGCATGAAACCAAGAGCTAGGAAATCTGGATTCAAATCCTAGCTCTGTTTCTAGCAGCTAGTTTCTGGGCCTCAGTTGCCTAATCTTTGAAGTAAATAAGTTTGGTTAGTTGACCTAATAATGAGAATATCTTATATTTATAAAACTCTTTCTAGCTCTATGATTCTTTGATTTTAACTTTGCATTTTATTGGGCTATCTTAATGGCAAAGGCATTCTACACATCTATAGAAAAAAGCTATGTAACTCATGTAACTGTACTTTCTTTTCTTCCTTAGATTACTAAGATCATTTCTACAGAGAAATACAGAGAGGACAAAAATATATTTCACTGAAGGCAAACCTTGGGTAGGTTAAATAAGATGAGAAGGGAGAGAAAATAAATTGTATGTAAAGAAATATGATCAAGCATATTTATCTGAACAAAATGCAAAAAGTAATCTGATCTACTTTGAGGATGATCAGTCCCACTCAACTAAACAACACATGTCTCATGAAAAACACAGCTCAAGATACTGGCATAGACACACTAAGGCGTTTTCAGTCCATAATTCAGGAGAATAATTGCTTTGGATGGAAAAGATGTTGTGTAAGAACAAAATTAAAAGATTTCCCATTTAATAAGAGAAGTTTTGGATATTGTAAAGAAAATCAAAAGATTCTTTTATGAAAAGCCAATACTTTAAAAACAATCTGGGATTAAAACCTTTGAGAAATTTTTCAGTAAGAATCTTTTCCTGATACACGTTACAGATTAACAAAAGCAGTACTTGAACATTTAAATAAACTAATATCTAAATAAATAATACTCTTTTCTTACCTTTTGCATATATAAAAAGCACCCAACAAAAATGGAAAACTTCAGACACTGTACAGGGCTGTCGCCTTTGGGGGGAGAAAAAAGTCATGAGATAATAGAAGAATTAGAAAAAGACATCACAAATGACTATAAATTGAGAAACAAAACCCACAGTTAGAGGGAGTGATAGCAGATTCACTTCACATGTATAATGTACAACAAATTCTGTTCCAACTAAATATTGAGAAGGAAATAGCTGGGAGCCAGGGAAAGAGTTCATCTCGGAAAGAAGAAAATTCTGAAGAACTATAAAAGCTTTTCGAGGTCATGATAAATACAGTAGAAAATAAAATGAGTAACAACAGTTCTTTTGATGGCATCAGCGAGGCTAATGTTGCCTTAAGACCCAGGTACGTACTTAGATATTTCCCCAAATTTTTCCCCCTATCCTAGCTGATGAACTCTAAACCCTTCCTCCCTAAAGACATTCTAGAATATAGCCAGTCACCAAAGGACTTTTTAATGTAAATTCTGGGCTTCCTATAATTCCTCACACTTCTATCATTAAGAATTTCCTGCTGTATTTTGCCAGGTCGTCTGCTAAAGAGAGTTTCTGACCTGTTTTAAGCTTGGCTTTTCTATCAAAACCTCTGCCAATGTTTAGATAAGACATCTGTTATTTCCACATCCTGACAGCCTTATTCTAAAAAGGAGACAGGTTTAGTTCCCGCACTGTCATTAGTTACACACACTTGCTCTCCATGTGCCTTAGTCTCTTCATCTGCTAAAAGATTATTCTACTTGGGTATAATATTGTACTTAATTCACCAGTCCATGGCAAGGATTAAATGTCAGCGCCCTGCTTTAAAAGTAGCCTCCTACCACAGGCATGTGATAAACTATCTAGCTTTGATGTCTAACAAGATAAAACTCAAAACTTTTTAGCTTAACACTGAAGTCATTCTAAAAACTGGCTCTAGGGGCCGGCCTGGGGGCACAGTAGTTAAGTTGCACGTTCCACTTCGGTAGCCCAGGGTTCAAATGTTCGGATACTGGGCGTGGACCGACGCACTGCTTGTCAAGCCATGCTGTGGCAGGCATCCCACATATAAAGTAGAGGAAGATGGGCACGGATGTTAGCTCAGGGCCAGTCTTCCTCAGCAAAAAGAAGACGACTGGCAGCAGATGTTAGCTCAGGGCTAATCTTCCTCAAAATAAAATAAAATTAAATTAAATTAAAATAAAAACTGGCTCTATAACTCTAGAACAAACCTAACCTACTCAGCCAAATGTCTTCTTGCTTTGCTGCTTCAGTGTCTTCATTCTTTATCCTCTGCATAGAAGGCTCTATCTCTATCTCCAAATTCACCTAGGAAAATCCAACACACTGTTGAAGACCTATTCTACTTATTCCATGGAACCTTACCTGACTGGCTCACACAGAGTGGTTTATTTTTGCCTACAAAAGTCCTACACTTCTATTATCTTTTGCATTTATACATGCCTCCTCTCCCTGAATATCCTGTACACTCTCAAAAGACAGCGTCTGTGGGTTTTTGGCTTTTTTAAATACTTGTGACCTACGTGATACCTAATAAAGTACTTCACACAGTAAGCTCTCAATAAATACTCAGTGACAAACTTTCAAGGCTGGTGTGGTGAGATGCAGTACAGAGTCGTGGTGAAGCACGTGGGCTCTGCAGGCAGACTCCCTGAGTTTCAATAACGGCTCCACACTTACTAACTGTGTGACCTTGGCCAAACTACTTACCCTCTCACGGGCTTATTTTCCCCCAGCTGTAACAACAGTATTAACTTCATCAAGTTGTCACAGGGATTAATTGAAGTAAATATATGTTTAAGTATTAGAAGATTTCCTGCCCCATAATAAATGCTCAGTAAATGGCATACATCATTATTATTATTATCAGTCAAAAGTACTATTAAAAAGCATACAAAGTGACATAAATGTAAAATTTTTAAATAAAGTTATCTTATAATTTTCTTAATTAGAATTAGGTAGTATATAAACCCCAATAAATATCAAAGCAAGTACAATCAGAAATCATTTTCTACAACACTCCAAAAAAAAGAAGATATCCCATATCTTTCTATAAATGATCACATCAGCCTCACTCAGACTTGGAACAAGGCTTCTATCCAAACTTTAAATTCTTAATCGTAAATAGTCAATTCCCCAAAACTGCAAGCAAACTAGACCAGCTGCTTCCCTATCAGTGGGGTCAACTATAAAAAAATGTACAGTTTGTTTTATTTTTAAAAGGTGCTCACTCACTGTAAACATCCTTCACAATTTGGGAAAATTTTTATATTGAAAGAGAAGCAAACATTCATTCATTTACAATAACTCCTTTTCCCCTACTTTTCTTGTCAATGTTTTCCTAGTTCTATTTTTTTTTAAAGATTTTATTTTTCCTTTTTTCTGCCCAAAGCCCCCCAGTACACAGTTGTATATATTTTAGTTGTAGGTCCTTCTAATTGTGGTATGTGCGACGCCACCTCAGCGTGGCCTGATGAGCAGTGCCATGGTCCGTGCCCAGGATCCGAACCAGTGAAACCCTGGGCCACTGAAGCGGAGCATGCGAACTTAACTACTTGGCCATGGGGCCGGCCCCTCTAGTTCTATTTTAAGAACAAATTCCCACTTCTACTTTATGAAAAAAACTTTCATGATAAAGGTAGAGAATCTGTATCCCATAACTGCCCCTATCTATCGGGAAAGATGGAAAACACTGAGCCAGAGTAAATGTACAGACTTTACAGACATGATCAGAAAGCACAAATTCCTAATAGTTTCAGTTCCCCTATTCTCTCCCCAATTCAGTTTCTCTACTCTTGATTGCTGTAAACATCAAAATAGAGAAGCCATTTCAGGGAGATTATTACTCAGTTTGACATAAAAGTTAAATAGTAGAAATAATCAATAGGTATTATATATAGAAAATAACAGAAATAATGAATATGGTCAATAATAGAAAATTAAGTAGTCAAATTCTATACCTAAGGTGGCTAATGGGGTAAAATATCTAAGGTCTGACTTTTGTATTTTTGGTTGCTTACACGAAAAGGGAAAGTTTATGTAAACAAAGACCCCATACACTGTGCAATCTGAAAGAAGTCAAATTCTTCATGAAAAGCAAGAAGTTATTATTAAAAGAAAGCTACTGGAGAAACAGATTATGAAATCACATTTGTTTTTTAAGACTAGCAAAATACACTGAGGGATCAACACTGTAGCACAAACAGACAAATGTGCATTCCTGACTAACAAATATAAAAACATACCGCTGTTTTCTTCCTCTTTGTTGACGAGGCTGCTCCTCTTGAGGATATTTAAAAATGTCCTGGAAGATGGGTTCGTATTTCTTAAAAATTACAGCAGAAACAGTGAAGTTTCTTTCTAATCTCTCAGTACGTTCTCTGAAATGTTGGGGTAGATTTGCCATGTCTTCCCACTTCTTCATCTTGTTGAAAAATTCAATTAAGCTGATATTAAAAATAAAAAATGACATATTTTCATAATTAACACAAAGGTAAATGTATAAATATAGGTAATTAAAAGTAAACAAAAATTAACTCATTGAATTATATTACATTTAGACAGTGATATAAAATCACAACTTGTGCCTCTGACTAGCTTAATCTCTTACAGATTGGTTTATTTCTTTTATCTTCTTAATCTACTTTTCTTCCGAGATTACCTGTGGGTTTTTAAAAAATTATGAAATATATAAAAATACAAAATAAATAATTAACAATTAACCGAGTAACATAACCAACATTCATGTACCCAAATGCCAGATTTAACGAATATTAACATACCGAATCAATTTTGCCATATTTGCTTCAGGTTCTACATAAACAGCCAGAGTTCCCATTTGTACTCCTTCCCAACCCCATTCCCCACTCCTCTTCCCAGAGGATAACCGCATTCTAAAGTTAGTCTGAACCCTTCCCACTCCTGTTTTTATACTTACTGTACTTACTATGTTTACTATACGAATATATATGTATCCATAAACAGTAAGTAGTATCTTTTGTATGTGTGGTTTTAAAATTTTATATAAATGGTATCATTCTGTAAGTAGCATTCTGCAACTTGCTTTTTCATTCAATAATGTTTCTGAGATTAATGTTGATATATGTAGATCTAATTCATTCATTTTAACTGCTAAAAATATTCCTTCATATGAACTTTCATGATTTTTTAAATTCATTCTCCAGTTGAGCTTTCTAATTTTTCATTATAACAAAAAATGCTGTAATGAACACATTCTTGTACAGGTATGTAACAGTTTCTTTAGAAAGTACCCCAAGAAGTAGAATTACTGAGTCAGAGAATGTGCATTTTCAATTTCACTAGATACTGCCAAATTTCCCACTAAAGCGATTGTGCCAAGTTATACTCTCACCAGCGTACACCAGCAATACAGAGGTCCTGTTTCCCCACGTAACGACCAAACTTGGTATTTACCAGACTTCAAATTTCCCCTACTGATGAGAATGAAATGCTATCTTGTTTTTACTTTGAACTTCCTTGGTAACTAGTGAGACTGAACATCTTTGCCTATATCTATTAGCTATGTGGAGTTTTGGCCTTTGTGAAATTGTTTTATTTACCCATTTTTTAGTTGCTGTTTGTCAATTATTTAAACATTTGATAGTAGTACTTGATATAATTCTGGATACTGATCTTTAGTCAGTTATATGCATTGTAAATATCTTCTCCCAATCTGCTCTTTGTTTTTAATCCATCAGTCTATTATGGCAGAAAAGTAAATAATCTGAACCCATAGGTAAAAATTTAAAGATAAAAACTGAGTTTTTGAAATGGAAATAAAACTGAAGCCTGGGATTGTATTACTTGCATTAAAATGTTAGATAACTTTAGTTTACTATAGTTTATAATCATGATTCCATAATTTGACCTTTGCTTCTAAAGTTCCTTGTCCATCACTTAAGTGGATTACTCTGCCTTCACTTCTCTTCTTGGTAACGATTATGCTTTTGCATCTTATTTAAGTCCACTTCTGCAGGTTTACAGCCCAGGTGTTCAACTCTTTATGCACTGCCCCTTGTTCTGAAGCCTAAATATAACTCAGGATGGAGTTCAAGGTTAATAAACAGACTATGGCTAAAATATTACATTTCTTGTTAATTATTTTAACAGTAAGTGATTTTTTAAACCCTTAGGTCCATAAATTTTGACAGTGGTATTTCCCCCTAAATTGCCAAACATCCTTTTCCCACCAATCTTTAATAAGCCCTAAGAGAAAATTCACCCAAAGGCACAAATAATAAATGTAATCAATTACACAACAGACAGAAAAAGCAATTTCTGCCTCTTCTTTAAAACATTATTTGACTTTTTCTATAATTGATTATAATAGTGTCGCTTTTCTCCAAAACAGGAAACTGAGAAGTATTTACACGCCCTGTTTATACTAAGTTACAAGTCCTGTACATGTAGCTCAAAGTTTAATACCATATAGGGGCCGGCCCAGTGGTGCAGCGGTTAAGTGCGCACGTTCCACTTTGGCGGCCCGAGGTGTGCTGGTTCGGATCCTGGGTGTGGACATGGCACCGCTTGTCAAGCCATGCTGTGGCAGGCGTCCCACATATAAAGTAGAGGAAGAAGGGCACGGATGTTAGCTCAGGGCCAGTCTTCCTCAGCAAAAAGAGGAGGACTGGCAGCAGTTAGCTCAGGGCTAATCTTCCTCAAAAAAAAAAAGCAAAGAAAAAGCTTTCCTAAAGTTTCTCAATATCCTTATTTAGACTTCTCCCTTTGTAATCACAATGATGAATCAAAACCTTTAATAGTAAATAGTAATTTAATACCTTAAAATTTAAATATTTTTCACCAAAGAAGTAAAATATAATGGACACTAACTTAGATGTGGTAAAGAAAAACCATGACCTAGCTTCTAAATTCAGCACTCCATAGGTACAAATGCTCAGAAAATGATGAGCAAAGAGAATTCTTACCACCATGATGATTTTCAATTAGTCACACTACTTTTCAAACTCTAACATAGTTACCTCTGCTCTGAACATCGGAGGATTCTAGTTAAAGATACATAGTTTCCTTCAACTGTCCCTTTGCTTACAGTTGGCACAGATTTTCTGCAGGCCACATATAAGGCACACGCTAACCAGTGAAGATCATTTCCCTGTAAAATAAAACAAAATTGACTTTTAGCTAATGAGCTACATATATTTCAATATAAAAAAATTCTTGTGTTTAAACTGGAAGTGTTATTTATATGTTTGTGAGAAATTGTAATTTCAGTGATGGCCGGATCCCATGTGTTCTTTTTATAATGTGACATGGACATTCTTCCACTCAGTGGTAGGAGTCTGGGTTCCCTTACTTTGAACTGTCTTAACCAATAGCATAGGTGAAAGTGATACTATGTAACTTCCCAGATCATAAAAGGCAATACAGATTCCACCTGGCTCTCTCTCGGACATGTGCCTTGGGAGTCCCAACATGGGAGCAGAATACCTTGGGCAAATTACTTAACAGTCGCAGAGGCTCAAGTTTCTCATCTGAGGACTGTGAGAATTAAATGAGTTATAAGTATAAAGCACAGAAAATACAAGAAATCAAAGATAAAGTTCTATAACCAGTATTCTGTATTAAATACCACTTGAGCTTTATTTTCCATTGTACACTTCCATGAGCCTGACATCCCACATCATCTTACAGCATACCTGACTACAAGCTCCACAAGGGCAGGAATTTTTACGTTTTGTTCACTGCTCCATCCCCCGCACCTACAACACTGTCTGGCAAAGAAGAGGTGATTAAAAAATACTTGATAAGTGACGAAATATTCATTCATTTATTGGGTAAACTGAGCTAAGAATGTGAGATCGAAGTCTTAAAAAAATTGAGTCATCAGACGTGTTTTCAGAAATAATTTACTAATCGTCTATCATTTGTCAGTTGCTTATACACTGACTTCATGTGACTTAACCTCTATGAGTTGAAACATCACAACTATATGGTGATAATACTTGTTTTATCTAATTTACAGGATCATCCTGAGGGTAAAAAAAGAGCTTATTTGGAGGCAATTACGCCCATCACCAAGAAACAGTCCTTCTCTTTGCCTGGCCACAGGGACCACCGAGAAATAAAGAGGAACATTCAGCCCGAACGCCTAAGTACATGAAGAGCTTTGTCAGCTCTAAAGCACCGTCTACATGAGGGCTTCATGTGCCAGAAACTACACGTTACCTTATTTAGCCTTTAGAACAGCTCTGTGGGGTAGGTACAAATATTTCAAATTGACATATCACAAAATTCAGTTTTGGAGTGGTTAAGTAAATTGTCCAAAGTCACCCAGGTCTGTCAGATTCCAAAGCCACTGTATCAGTCGCTTTTCTTGTTTTTTCTTTCTTTTTTTTTTTGGTAGATATAACAATGGGGAGAAGAAACTCAATTAAACTTCTATTAAGGCAAGAATAAATTTACAATAACCTTAGTGATTGATCCCTACGCAAAAACACCCAATTATAGTCAACTAATACCTTGCTTCGGCCTCCTCATTCTGAGCCCATTTGCCCTCCTCTTCCCACAAACTGTACAACAAGTTAAGAAAACCCTCGGGCCTCCAGTTTAAATGCCACCCACAGGCCGGCGCATGGCGGATAAACATCCCGACTTCCGCGTCACTTCCCATTGGCCCGCAGAGGGGAGGCGCCTACAGAGCCGAGCCTCACTGGCTGGAATGGCCATTTTTCTCGTCTGCAAGCCCGTCGGAAGAGAGGGACGGAACACGCCTAAGTCACGGCGACTACTAGCGTCCTGTGCAAGGGCTGGGCTCACCAGAAGGCCCTAAAAGACGGACGGGGCGAGTGTCTACGCAGGAGGCAGAAGTCCGGGCCCTGGCCCGGGGCGGTCCGTCTTTGTTGACACAGACCCAAGCACAGCCCGAATCCGCACGCGGGGGCCCACGGCGCCGCGCCCGGACAAAGGCGCCCGGCCGCAGGGCAGCTCCCGGGGCCGCCGGAGCCCCCCGAGCCCGCAGGGCCCCGCCCCCTCCGACGGCCCGGACGGCCGCACCCGTGCGCTCTGCCCAAAGGTGCTGCATTCTGTCATCGTGAGCCCGGCACGACCCCAGCCTCGCGGCGCTCCTTCAGGGCAAGGGGCTCCCCCTCGGCAGCCGACAGAGAAGAACCGCGAGACGGGTTCCCTGCGGCAGCTAGACGGCTTGGCAAACCCAGCCTCCCGGGACGAGGGTGCGCGGAGGGTCCCCGCCCCCTCCAGGCGGCGACCGGAGCCCGGCCTGCCGGGGCAGCCCCGCGGGCGCGGCCGTCCCCGCCGCGACCCGGCCCCGAGAGGCGCTCGCCGGCCGCCGGGCGTACCTCCAGCGTGTAGCTCTCGCTCATGCTCCGGTAGCTGTCCCAGGCCTCGGCCCGTGCCGCCTCGTCCATGTTGAGGCGGCTGCACAGCTCGTCGAACCGCTGCTGGGTCTGAGGGGCTGGCGACCGGGCCGGCTGCCCTGCGTCCTCCGCCTCGCCGTCGTCGTCCTCCTCCTCATCCGAGGCTGCCGCCGCCGGAGGAGGAGGCGGGGGCGGCGGCGACTGGTCGCCTCCCGACGGCATAGCGCACCCTGGGCGGCCGGTCCTCAGGTGATGTGAGGGCCCGGGCCCGCAGCCATTCAAACCGCGAAGCGCCCGCCTGTCGCCGCCCGCACGGCTACTGCGCCGCTGCCAACGGCGCTGGACCTCACGTAGGCACCCGTAGTTCTGAGCACGGCCTGCCGGGAAATGTAGTTCAGGCCGGAGGCCCGCGGGGGTCAAAAGTCATATTTAAAAAATCAGCTCGCCCGGTCCCCCCGGGCTGAAATAAAAGCAGCGTCTGTACGTGTTAATTACTACCTCCCCATCGTAATACGATTCAGCAGGGATGTATTGAAGACCAGGCATCCAAGAAACATTGACATATGAAGGTTTAGGTCCAAGGTGTCCCCAGAAATAATACTCGTCACCTGGGTGTCCTTATCTAAAACAATAAGAATAATAGCAAGGGCCTGTATGCGTAAGTAGAAATTTCATCGTCGCTCCTAATTTCTAGTTCTTTCCTATGATTTAATTTTATGTTTGCTTTTCAAATAATTATTGGATTTTTTTCAAAGCAGTAATTCTTTTTTTTCCCATAGGGCAAATTTACGTTCACTGTAAGTGACATATTTCTACTATCCTCAATCCCCCAACTGGCTTAGCTTTATTCCTTTATTTTTCTTTTTCCTTTCACATCTATAGTAGACTTGAATCACCTTATTTTCCGTCTTCTTTGATTTGTAAATGGATATAGGGTAAAACATTGTCATGCTCGAGGAGGCATGAGGCATTGCTGTTTTGCTATGGGATCACTTTTCTCTCTCTTCATTGACTCTTTGAACCAGCTGCCATACTGTGAGGAAGCCCAGGTCACTTGGAGAAGCCTATTGTCAAAGATAAACAAAGCTGGACATTAGTTAAAGGGGTGGAAACAGATTTTATTCAGCCGCTACTGACAGTAAGGGAAAGACCTCAGCTCCATTCTGATTTGTGCAGAGGCAACTGGGCGATCTGAAGGAAGGGTGAATGGGGCCAGCCCGATGGCAGTGGCATGCTAGTTACATTCGGGGCCCTGCTTTGGTGGCCCGGGGTTCACTGGTTTGGGTCCTGAGTGCAGACCTACACACTGCTCATCAAGTCCTGCTGTGGCAGGTCCCACATGGAAGAACTAGAAGGACTTACAACTAGGCTTTAGGGAGGAAAAAAAAGAGGAAGATTGGCAACAGATGTTAGCTCAGGGTCAATCTTCCTCACCAAAAAGTATACCTTAAGTAAATAAATGAAATAAAGGGAGCATGAAGGAATAGTGATAGGGAGCTCAAGCAAAAAATTACAAAGATTTGGCAAGTCTAAATGTGATTAGGCCAGCTGTGTCTGCTAGCTGGCAATTCGTTGAAGTTAAGATTCTGTTCTCTCACAGAGACCGGGAAACAGAGGCCCTGTCCTTCCTAATGACTGCATTTTTCAAAGGGATGGCTTTCAGGTCGTTGAGAAAGACACTTCTGATTCGTCTCCTGATTTGTAGGAGTTACAAATACATCTCAAAGGGACAGAGGAGAGAATCACGATTGTAAGCCCTTTTCAGTAAATGCCAGAAGAAAGGGCGGTCTGGGCCCTATCATCAGGTTTTGGCTGGAACAAACTGTAAATCCTGGCAGCTTTGAGCAGTCTCAAGCAGTCATTTTAATGGGGAGCTAGAGTCATCCTAGGGCACAGCCTTACTCTGCTGGAAGCCATGCTAGCGTTTGGTCATCTCTTAGTGCGGAGGTTTGGACAAGAGTTCTGCAGTTCTCACCAAGTGCACGGTACCCAAGGCCCTGGCCCTCAGCCCCAGCCACATTGAATGAGCCAGTTTGGAGGCAGGTCTCCCAGCCTTCGGTCAAGCTGTCCCAGCTAACATTGTGTGGAGCAGAGATGGCCCTTCCCACTGACCCCTGTCCAGCTGCAGATTGGGGGCAAAGGAAAGGGTTATTATTGTTTCAGGTCATGAAGTTTTAGGATGGCTTGTTATGCAGCAATAAATAATCAAACACCTGTTAAGTGTGAGACGTATCTATCAATTATCATGAAAGAAAAAAAATCACTTAATAATTGAATTTTTTCTTGGTAATTTTTTATGCCTCTAGCAGTCTCTCCAATAGATTAAATTTTTTAACCTTAAAAAGCTAAAATTACTTAATAATTGACAACATTCCTTCAAAAAAAGAGATAGGTTTTAAGTCAGAGCCACCTTTGATGATGGAGATTAACTGACTTGGACATAACTTTTGAGCAAGTTGGTAGAATAGATTCTTAGACTATGCTTACCAAACAGTTATTTCTCTTATCTTACCTCCTTCTTCAGATGTTGGAGTGGCTATCTTAAAACACAAATCTGATCAGCTTGTGCCCTTGCCTAAATGGTTTCCTGCTGCTCTTCGCAGGAAGTCACACCCTGCACAGCCTACAGGTTCCCTCTCCCTGCTCTGCATCCGAGTTGAAAATCTCTCCCTCGGAGTTCCCCTGTCTCTTCAATCACTCCTTTCCATTCAAGTACCACCTTAGATGTCAGTTTCTCAGATATCCCTACTGAATATTCTCATGACAATGATGATAATCATAATGAATTGTTTACATGTTATGTTTCATGTCTCTTGTTCTCATGCTACACTTTGAGTGCTATGAGAGTAGCAACTATGTTTGCGTAGTTCCATTCTGTGACCTCAGACTGATGTGGTGCCAGGCATGTATTGACTCACCATAATATTTACTGAATGAATGACTGATTATGATCATTGAGATATATCTTGTTTTTATTAGAGCCTTAGATTTTGTGCATGTAAAATCCTTACTCACGTTGTGATCTGATAACTCAATAGAATGTCAAAGACCAAAAATGGCAGTCACCTAAAAGTAAATTTTGCATTTACGTTATGTTTATCACCTTAAAATACATGACTTAACTGTGAAACTTTGCAAAAATTTTATTTTATTTTATTTTATTTTATTTAAAGATTTTATTTTTCCTTTTTCTCCCAAAGCCCCATGGTACCTAGCTGTGTATTCTTAGCTATGGGTCCATCTAGTTGTGGCATGTGGGATGCCGCCTCAGCATGGCTTGATGAGTGGTGCTATGTCCGTGCCCAGGACTTGAACCGGAGAAACCCTGGGCCACCAAAGCAGAGCGGAGGAATTTAACCACTCGGCCATGGGGGCTGGCCCCTGCAAAATTTTTTTATACAACAAAACACAGTGATCTTCAAACTTTGTGGTCATGTCTCTCTAAAAGAATTGCCTTCTGGAATATTTTAGAGTTGACATCTAGAATTTTTCATTAAAAGTTTGATTAGGTGCAAAGGATGTAATATCTAGCATGTAACCATAAACCTTTTAAAATAAAACCATTACTAAACTTTAAATGTATCCAATGGACTCTAAATACCATAACAATTTGATACTATCATCTATTTTAAAAAACACCAACAAAACTTCTTTTTAACAATTAGAAATTTTGTGTCATTCCTTTTTCTCCTTCACCTCATATTCCCATCCTACTATCCCAACAAAATTTTATCCTAATATGTTTTCTGCTTGAAAGTCCTTTTTGGATCTCTTTCAGATTTCCTTTTGACAAAAAAGTACACACAAATTAATTTTTTAAGTGTCCTATTTATCCTTTTCTGTGAGATTCATTGAGGTTTGCATGCGGTGAAATTCCCTCTTTTACACGTTTGGCCCTATGAATTTTGAGAAATACTTACAGCCATGTCCACCACAATCAGGATATAGAGCATCTCCGTCACCCTGAAAGTTTCCTTGCGCCCCTTTGTAGTAAACCCATCTTCACATAGCCCCTGGCAGCCACTGATCAGTTTCTGTTCCCAGAGTTTTGCCTATTTTCCAAAATGTCGTATAAATGTAATCATAAAATGTATAGCCTTTGAGTCTGGCTTCCTTCAACTTAGCAAAATGCTTTTCAGATTCATCCCAGTTGCTGCGTGTGTCAGTTCATTCATTTTTATTGATAAGTAGTATTCTGTTGTATGAATGTGCCAACGTTTATTCATCCATTCACCAGTTGAAGACGTCTTGTTGTTTCTAGTTTTTGATGGTTATGAGAAAATCTACCGTAACGTTTATGTCTGTTTTTGTGTGACACAGGTTTTCAGTACTCTTGGGTGAGTGTACTAGGAATATGCTATGGACTGAGTGTTTGTGTCGCCGCAAAATTCATATGTTAGAGTCCTAACCCCCAGTGTGATTGTATTCTGAGATGGGGCTTTTAGTAGGTAATTAAAGTTAAATGAAATCATAAGTGTGGGGCCCTAATCCATAGGATTGGTGGCCTTATCAGAAGCCACACGGATGCACTGCAGAAGGGCCACGTGGGCACACAGCGAGGAGGTGTCCAGGCAGAGTAAGACACAGTGGTATTACTGCGTTGTTTGGTAGCTAAACTTTATAAAAAACTGCTGAATTTTTTTCTAAAGTGGCTATATCATTTTGCATTCCCACCTACTTTGAAATTTCAGTCTATTTTCTGTGTTCATGAAGGCATAAGTGTTAAATTCCTTTCAGATCACATGATCAGATGGCTTTTATTGAGACTATGGCTTCAACTGTGTTTGCAGTTGGTTTACGTGTCTCTCATAAGTATTAAAAAAAAAAAAAAAAAAAAGATGCGCTGCTGCCAGCAAAAACTGTTGGTTTGTTTTGAATTTCCACTTGAGGGTGCTATCTACTCAGGCAGGGCTGAGGCCAATTCACATTTCACCTGGCATGGGGAGAGTCTCTTGTTGAGACCTGAGAGAACTGGCATTTTATTTGTGATTCATTCCAGCCAGGCATCTGTGTCCCTTATGGATCGATACTACGAGCCCAGCAGGTCTACCCCTCAAACCAGTTTTGCTTGTTGTGGATGAGGATCTTCATGCCAAAAATTCAATCCACAGTATAAACAACAGTTAGCTAGATTGAGTACCCAGGGAAGCTTGGCAATCTGGAATAAATACAACCTGCCCTCTTAGCCTTTTCTGTTATTATAAACAACTGTTGTCTTATGATGCCTACAAGGCCTGTTGGAGGGGATATTGGGCTACATACCCTCAACTGCTTTGTACTGCTGAGTTTTTAAACACTTTGTCTATTTTTTTCTTCCTTCTTGCATTCTGGCTATAAGATGTTTCTCTTCACCAGGGTCACCATATGACCTTTTGGGAACCCTTTTTCTCCTTTCTTTTATTGAGGAAGGAGTACTTGCAACTAAGTAACTGAGGTGGCTGAGAATGTGTGTCAAGGCAAGGACCAATGGACCATGAGCGAGGGCCTTGCTATGAATGGAGGGCATGGACATTAGTGATTGAGGTTAAGGAATCAACCTTGACCACAAAAGACCCTGAATAGCCAAAGCAATTTTGAGAAAGAAGAACAAAGCTGGAGGCATGACACTTCCTGACTTCAAACTAATTACAAAGCTGTAGTAATAAAAACACTATGGTATTGGCATAAAAACAGACACATGGATCAATGGAACAGAATAGAGAATCCAGAAATAAACCTGCACATATATGGTCAATAAATTTACAAGAAAGGAGCCAAGAATATACCATGGGAAAAAGACAGTCTCTTCAATAAATGGTGTTGAGAAAACTGGACAGTCACATGCAAAAGAACGAAACTGAACCATCTTACACCATACACAAAAATCCAACTCAAAATGGCTTAAAGACTTGAACATACGACCTAAAACCACAAAACTTCTAGAAGAAAACATAAATGATAAGCTCCTTGACATCAGTCTTGGCGATGATATTTTGGATTTGAGATAAAGAACGAAGTCAACAAAAGCAAAAATAAACAAGTGGGACTACATCAAACTTCAAAGCTTCTCCACAGCAAAGGAAACCATCCACAAAAGGAAAAGAAAATATTTGCAAATCATGTATCTAAGAGGTTAATACCCAAATATATAAAGAACTCATACAATCCAACAGAAAAGCAAACAATTTCATTAAAAAATGGATAGAGGATCTGAATAGACATTTTTCCAAAGAAGACATACAAAGAGCCAACAGATACATGAAAAGGTGCTCGGCATCACTAATCATCAGGGAAATGCAAATCAAAACCACAATGAGATATCACCTCACACCTGTCAGAATGGCTGTCGTCAAAAAGACAAGAAATAAGCAGGATGTGGAAAAAAGGAAACCCTTGTGCACTATTGGTGGGAATGTAAAGTGGTGAAGCGACTATGGAAGACAGTATGAAATTTCCTCAAAAATTAAAAATAGAACTACCATATGTTCCAGCAATTCCACTTCTGGGTATTTATCCAAAAGAAACAAAATCGCTAACTCGAAAAGATATCGGCACACCTATGTTCATTGCAGCGTTATTTACGACAGCCAAGACACAGACACAACCTAAGGGTCCATCAATGGATGAATGGATAAAGAAAATGTGGTGTATATATACACACACACATATACAATGGAATATTATTCAACCATAAAAAAGAGGGGAATCCTGCCATTTGTGACAACATGGATGGACCTTGAGGGCATTATGCTAAGTGAAATAAGTCACACAGAGAAAGACAAATACTGTATGATCTCATTTATATGAGGAATCTAAAAACAAAAACCCAAACTCATAGATATAGAGAACACATTGGTGGTTGCCAGAGGCAGGGGATAGGAGGTGGGTAAAATGGGTGAAGGAGGTCAGAAGGAACAAACTTCTAGATATGAAATAAATAAGTCCTGGGGATGTAATGTACAGCATGGTGACTATAGTTAATAATACTGTATTGCATATTTGAAAGTCACTAAAAGAGAAGATCTTAAGAGTTCACATTCCAAAAAAATTTATAACTATGTGTGGTTGTGGATGTTAGCTAAACTTATTGTGGTAACCGTTTGACAATATATACATGTGTCAAATCATTATTTTATATATAGTATTATTATATACCTAAAACTCATACAGTTATATGTCAATTATATTTCAATTTAAAAAAAGAATTAAAAAAGAAATCAATTTTGGTTGTTCAGAGGTTTGGTCCTTGGGGTCTGATTATTCATTCGTTCATTTAGCCAGAGAGGCTGTAACCCATCCATTCAAATATTCAACAAATGTTTAGCGAGTACCTACTGTGTGTCAAGTACTTTGCCAAGCACTGAGGGTAGAGTAGTGAACGAGACAAGCGTGATCTTTGCCCTCACAGAGCTTGTGATCTTGTGGGGAAAGCAGACCAAGAACAAGTAATTATCAAGTGTGAATAAATATAAAAGAATTTCAGGGAGCGCATCACAGGAGACTTAACCATGTGTGTGTGTGTGTGTGTGTGTGTGTGTGTGTGTGCAGGGGCAGGGATAGGGTTGAGTGGGTGGGTGGAGGTGGACCAAGGCTTTCCTTTCTTCCCCTTCATTTCCCTGAGGAGAAATCTAAAAGTCATAGCTAGAGGAAGGGAAGAGGGTAGAGGAAAAAGCTTATGCAAAGACCTTGAATCAGGAAAAAGCACGGGTGGTTCTGGGAGTTGAAGGAATGTGAATGTGGTTTAAGTGTAAAAAGCAAGAGGAAAAAGGCATGAGGTGGGGTAGAGATGAAGTCAAAGGCCTCGTGAAGATGTTGGACTTGATTCTAAAGGTGACTGGCAGTCACTTAAGGTTTCAGGTCAAGGAGGGCAGTGACACGCCTCTTTCCCCAAACCTAGAACAGTGTTTAGCACTAAAACTAAAAGGTGTTCCACAAATATTTATTGACTGAACACCTAGCTTGACTTCCAGGTCTCAGCTGAATTCCCTGAGGCCCACTGCTCCTGAGACAAAATCGACCACGCTGATGGGACCGATTTTCTCAGTCATCACTCAAAAATGTAAACCCTTCTAGTCATTTCTCTCTCTGAGTAACTGCAGCCAGGATAAAATCTCCCCATCTTTCACTGTCACCCAGTCTTTCACCGTGCCCTCTGGAACTCCTAGCGTTTCCTTATATCCCACAGGCTTCAAGCCCAGGAGCAGGGGCCGTGTCCTCTCTGGTGCCCACGGTGCCGACCAGACCTCGCTCCTCTATCCTCCTGTCGTCAAGGCTCATGCCCTAAGCCCACTGTCTCCATTCTTTACTGTCAGAAAATAGTAACACCGTTCTTCCAGTCGATCAGGCCATACAACTTAGGAGTTATCCCTGACTCCTCTTTCTCTCACCTCCTGCATCAATCCATCTGCAATTTCTGTCAGCTCAGTCTTCAACTATTCAAAACCTAACCAGCTCTCACCCCGCCATTGCCAATCCTCTGATCCAAGCTTCCATCATCTCTTACCAGCATTATCGCAATTTCCTCCTGTCTGGTCTCTCTGCTTCCTTCCTTCCTCCTACTGTAATTTCTTCTCAACATAGAAGCTGTGATGGTTAATTTTATCTGTTAATTTGGCAGGGCCACAGTGCCTAGATAGTTGGTCAAACATTATTCTGGATGTTTCTGTGAGGGGGTATATGATTTACGTTTAAATGGGTGGACTTTGAGTAAAGCAGTTTGCCCTCCATAATGTGAGTGAGCCTCATCTAATCAGTTGAAGGCCTGAGTAGAACAAAAGACTGACCTCTCCTGCGCAAAAGGGAATTCTGCCAGAGACAGCCTTCAGACTTGAGTGGCAACGTTGGCTCGTCTCTGGGGCCCCAGCCTGCTGCCCTACCCTGCAGATTTGGGAACTGCCAGCCTCCATAATCATGTGAACCAATTCTTTGAAATCTCTCTCTCTATATATACAAATATATTTCCATGGTTCTGTTTCTCTGGAGAACCCTGACTAATACAGCTGCTAAGGTGGCTTTTTAAAAAGTAAGTCATACCCCATCTCTCCTCTGCTCAGAATGCTTCGACGCTCCCCATCTGATTCAGAATAAAAGCCCAAACCGAGAAAATGGCCTTGTACAGTCCTGCAGGATCTGAGCTTCCACCCACCTCCTTAAGCACATCCACAGCAAACCCCACCCCCCTCTGCCCCTCTGGCCTGTAGAAATAAAGATACTATACACACAAATTTGCGATGTGGCAGCACATAGTGTTTTTAAAGTGATGAGATTGGGGTGTGATGACCAAGGGAGTGAGTGGAGAGGAGAAGAGGATGAAGGACTGACTCCCGTGTTCGGAGGTCTGAGAGGAGAGGAGGACAAGGGGAGACGGAGGAGTGAGAATGAAGAAGGAGGAAAACAAGACGGTGTAGTGTCCTGGAAACTAAGTGAGGAAAGAGTACCAAGGCGGAGGGAGTGAGCACCCGAGTCTAACGATGTGGATGATATACGATGACTTAGGAATGACGTTGGGTTTCCTAGTAATGAGGACATGCATGCGAGAGCAGTTACGAATGGTGAGAGAAAACCTGATTGAGGCAGGTTTGACAGGGTTTGGGAGGAGAGAACTGAAATGCAGAGATCTCCTTTGCTGCAAAAGAGAGCAGAAAAATAATGCAGGAGCTGGAGGGGGAAACGAGGTCAGAAGAGTTGGGTTGTTTGTTTGCTTTTGTGTTAAGAGGGCAAAACCACAGTATGTTTGCTGTTGATAGAAATGATTCAGATCTCTGAATCCCTGGTTCCTCCTGCTTCCTTCCTTCTGCTTCTTTACCTGGAGGAAGTGACTCTTCTCTCCAGGAAGAATCCACTGCCTGCGCCCTGGACCTCCCACTCTCCCACCATCTCAGGAATCTTCTGCAGTTGATGATCCCTCACTCAACATGCTCCCATAATAGAAGCAAAACCCATATATATTTCAGATTCCCTCTGAGAGCCTACTATTCCCTGCCTCGAGGGTAGACTGGCTGTGAAAGAAATTAGTTGCCTAACTTCACTCTCATTTCCTTGCTTCCCACCAACTCTAATCCAAATTCTCCTTGCACCTTTCCATCCAGGAACTTTCTTGTCTTGAAATCCAGTGGCTACATTTCTATCTTCCTCATGTTTGTCCTCAGCAGCTTCCAGCACCAATAACCACTGTCTCCCACTGTAACTCTTCTTCGCTTCCCTTATGGCCTCCGTGGAACCCAGGCTCTTGATTGCCCTCCTGCCTGTCTGATTTCTCCTCCGCTGCCTCCTTGTTGCCTCTCTCAGGCCTGTGTCCCTGGACCTCTTCTCTTTCACTCTACCTTCTCTCCTAGGCAAGCTCACCCGTTCCCTTGGCTTTGGTCATCATTGCTGCATGACTTCCAAATTCATCTCCGACTTAAACCTTTCTTCCGAGTTCCAGTCAAAGTGCCTGCTCAGTGCCTCTCCTTGCATGGCTCGTGGACACTACAAAATAAACATGTCCAGAATACACTCCTGATCGTCCTCCCCAAATCCTCTTCACCTCCAGCCTCATTAAATCTCATTACTGGAACCACCACCACTCATCCAGTTGCTCAACCGAGAAACCTGGGAGCCATCCTTGTGTCTTTCATCCATTAAGTTGCCAGTCCCATGAATTTCACTGTCCCCATAGACAATCAATCAATATATGATAGATACAGATATAGATATATCTTAGGAATTCCGTTTCTCTGGAGAAAACTCTTGTTTAATCCTCACAACAACCCCATGAGGTAGATAGTATTTTGTCTAACGTCACACAGGCAAGTAAAGTAGAGCGGGGACTTCAATCTAGGTGGTCTGGCTTTGGGTTCTATTCTCTTAACAGTTTCAGAAGTGCTATTTTAGATAGGATGGTCAGAAAATTGAGAGCAGAATGAAGTGGGTGAGCAAGCTAAGCAGAGATTTTGAGGGGAAGCATCTCAGTAGAGGAACTACTGAATACAAAAGGCTGGAGGAAGGTCGTGTGTCTGGAGCTGAACGACAAGGGTAAAAGTGGTAGGAACTGATCTCACAGAGTGGGTGTGGGGGCTGGCCTTGTCGCTTCTCATAGGCCAGGGTGAGGACTTTGGCTTGCTCTGATGCAGTGGGATGCCAGAGGAGGGTTTTGAACAGAGGACTGACATGATCTGGCTTATGATTTTAAAGATCACGTTGGTTGCTGTGTATGAAATAGACTGAAGAGGGAGTGACGGCTGAAGTAGGCAGATCAGTTAGGAAGTTTTGCAATAGATCAGATGAGAGATAATGGCGACTGGGACCGGAATGGAGATGGTAGTGGTGGTGAAGCGTCCAGATTCAGGTAGTGCACATATGCAGACTCATGTGCCAGTACACACACACACACACACACATTATTGTGAAATAATTTATATATACAGAAAAAACAGATAAAACAAAGTGTATAAAAACAAAATTGAAAGCATAATAATTAATAAAAGCAATACTCATGTAACCACCATCCAAGTTAAGAACTATCAGCACCTGAGAAGGGCTCAGCGGGCCGTCCACAACAGCATCTCCTGTTCTCCAAGACGTAATCAGCAATGTAATTGCTGTGTTCATAATTCCCTTGCTTTTCGTTATAGTTTAATGCTTGTATATGTATCTCTCTAAACAATATAATGCTGTGTTTTGAAAAAATGCACAGCAAGCACAAACATAGCTGTGTCCGGAAAGGGCAGTGTTGCCTTTCCTTCTTGGATGAAGGCTCCCAGGACCAGGGAAGCTGGACAGGGTCTCAGGGTCAAGGTCGGGCTTTACCTTCTCGGGGAGTTTATAAGGGCCCCTGCTGGGAAGTCAGTGGGCAAAGTCGTGAGTGAGTCTTGGGAAATAGAGGGCTCCCCACAGCTGGAGGATCTGGTGGGGTGGGTGCAAGTCAGGGGCCGGATGTCCAGCAGGAATACAGTCAGAGGAAGTGGGCTGCTCTGTACGTTCAGTTGTAAGCTTGCCAAAGGCTCTTCCAGCTCCCGGGAATAGGGCAAAGCCAACCCTCTGTGGGGTGAAATGAGTGTCCTCAGCTGACCCAGGCAGCAGGGCACCACAGAGAGCAGGAACTCCTCAGCCCACAGTGCAGACAAGCTGAGTGCAGAGAAGAGTCTGAGGTACCTTACCAGCACGTCCTGTCCCAGGATTAAAAAGGGGGTCCAATGGCAGCAGTGGTGTTTGTGATGACACACACTGCTCCAGTCTGAACCGCAGCCCTAAGGGTCCCTCCTGTATGTGTTCTTCTATCTGGAAGCGTTCTCCTCAGCATTCTGAATCTACAGGATGCTGTGTTTCGGTGTGGGTTTATTTTCATTGACTGTGCTGGACATTCAGAAGTAACTCATGTCCTGCAATTCTGGTAAATTCTCTTGAATTATTTAGTTCCTGGATATTCTTTCTTTGGTTTTCTCTATTGTCTTTGCCTAGAACACTTATTATTTGAATATTGGACCTTCTAAATTGCTCTTACCATTTTTTTAATCTTGCATCTCTGCCTATTTTCTGAAACATTTTCTCCACTTAATATGCCTATTTAACATTTCTATTGAGTTTTCATTTCTGCTATAACGGTTTTACTTTCTGACTTTTTGTTCCTTGAATTATATATGTATATATTCTATTTTTATATATATGATACATACGCTAATATATATTTTTTCCTCTTCTTTTTTCTTCCCATGGATGTAGTTCTCATCTCTTTGAAGACTTTTGGAAAGATTTCTTCTCTCTGCGAAGTTTCTGTTCCTTGCTCTGTGTTTGTCTGTTTAGGTTTCTATCTTCTATGTTAAAAGTTGTCCTCAGATGTATGGTAGATCCTGGCAATCCGCTCATAATTAAAAATCGGGGAATAAAAGCTGATAGATGTAAATGGCCACGAGGTTTCTTTTTAGGGTGATATAAAGGTTCTAAAATTGGATTTTGGTGATTATTATACAACTCTTAAATATACTAGAATCCATTGAATTGTACATGTATATTGGGTACATTCGTGGTATAAAAATTATATCTCAATAAAGCTGTTTTTTTTTTTAAAAAAAAAAAACCTAAGAGGAAGCTCTGAGTATGTGCATGGGGTTTGATGACTGAAGGGCAAGATTTTTCAACCTTGTCAACTACTGACATTTTGTGCCTAATAATTCCTTGTGTGGAGTGGGAGGTAGGATCTGTCCTGTGCATTGTAAGATGTTTAGCACCATCACTGGTATCTACCCGGCAGATGCCCCTGGAACAGCTCCCCACCACAAGTTGTGACACCGAAAATGTCTCCAGACATTGTCAAATGTCCGCTTGGAAGGAAAATTGCCCCCCAATGAGAACCACTGCTGTAGGGTGATCAAAGTGTTCTTATTTGCTGGGAAATCATCATGAAACTAGCTTTTTAAGTATTTTCTCAGGAGAAAATTAGTCAGAGTCCCCAGGGAAATGTCTCTTAATCTCCTGTTGGAAAAAATGAATCTGAAGGCCAGAATTCTGGGAGCCAAGTAGGGGAAAATGGCTTGTGATATCTGCGTTAAGCTTTTAGTATCAGTTACTTAATCCTTTTGTTTTCAAATGGTACCCACATCCTTGCCTGTGCCAGGAGTCCCCTAGTCCAGAAACACTTCTCCAAATAATAGACCTCTAGACCTCTGCTAATAAGAGAGAGTGGCAGCCAGTGGCTGAGCGGTTAAGTTCGCATGCTGCACTTCAGTGGTCCAGGGTTTTGCTGGTTCGGATCCTGGGCACAGACATGGCACTGCTCACCAGGCCACTCTGAGGCGGTGTCCCACAAGCCACAACTAGAAGGACCCACAACTAAATATACAACTGTGTACTGGGGGGCTTTGGGGAGAAAAAAGCAGGAAAAAAAAAGGGAAGATTGGCAACAGTTGTTAGCTCAGGTGCCAGTCTTAAAAAAAAAAAGAAAGAAATGTAATATGTGTTAGTGTTCAGCTTTTCTGACTGCCAATTTGCGATTTAGCTTTTTTGGAATCTTACGTCAATTTTCACTGGTCTATTTTCTCTTCAGTTTCTGAAATTCTACAATTGTTATTTTTTTCTTATTCTCCCTGTGTTATGGGTTTGCCATTAAAAAAATTCTCTTCAATGTTATTTAGTGGAATTTGTGAGAATGCAAAATTATATGCATATGTTCAATCCACCACCTTAGCCAGAAAAAGGGGAACACAGAACTAACAGGGTTTGTTGATGGCTTGGATGTGGAGGGATGAGAGAGGGGGCTCAAGGATAACAAAGGGGTTAGGTCTGAGCAGCTGGAAGTATGGAGGGGAGTAATCAAGAGTCTAGTCTGGGACATGTTAAATTTGAGATATCTTCTGGACATCTACGTGGAGGTGTCATGTAGCAAATTAGATACACTAGTCTAGAGTGTAACTGGAGGTCAGAGATGAGACGTAAATTTCAGGTTCATCATATAGATGGATTTAAAATCAAAGACTGGATGAGATTCCCTTGGGAGTGAGTGCACAGAGGAAGAAAAGAGATTCCAGAACTCTTGTTTTTCCTCTTGCTCCCCAGGGACCGCCCTTCGTAGAAGCTGCTAGCCAGCCTCAGCCTCATGAATCCACCAAAGGGGTAGGAGGAGGGGAGAGGGGTTTCCACATCTCAGTAGGAGCTCTGTGGAGGCCAGGTGGTTTGAGCTATGACAGTGTTACCAAACACAAACACAGGTTGGTTTACCCATTGCACAGTAGGGCCAATAACTGAAATATCAGGCATGTGGCAAGGAAAGAGGGTTTATTATTATCCAAAGGCAGCCAGATGAGGAGATGGGAGTTAGAACTCAGATCCATCTCCTTGAAGGGAAAAAGGTAGGGGTTTTTATCTGGGAAATGGGAAGCATGTGGCCTTGCTGGTTGGTGTCTTTCTGCCAGCCTGCATTTGGCCTTGAAGATTGAATTTCTTTTTTTTGGAGAAAGATTAGCCCTGAGCTAACATCTGCCAATCTTCCTCTTTTTTCTGAGGAAGACTGGCCCTGAGCTAAGATCCGTGCCCATCTTCCTCTACTTTCTATGTGGGACGCCTACCACAGCATGGCTTGCCAAGCAGTGCCATGCCCGCTCCTGGGATCTGAACCAGCGAACCCCAGGCCGCCGAAGCAGAACGTGCGCACTTAACTTCTGTGCCACCGGGCCGGCCTGAAGATTGAATTTCTTTTTCCTTGACTGTCTGGCCTTTTCTGGTTAGTTTTCATCTTCAGCCTGCGTTTCGCCTTGTGAGGCTGAATCTTGACATCTGACCCTTACTTCCTGGGAGAGACAGCTCACTCTATACTAAGGAGGGACAGAAAGACCTGGTTAGTTTTTTTTTTTTTTCCCTTCTTCTCCCCAAGGCCCCCCAGCACATAGTTGTATATTGTAGTTGTGGTCCTTCTGGGTGTACTATGTGGGATGCCACCTCAGCATGGCCTGATGAGCGGTGCCATGTCCGCGCCCAGGATCCGAACTGGCGAAACCGTGGGCGATGAAGCCCAGTGCGTGAACTTAACCACTCGGCCACAGGGCTGGCTCCAGACCTGGTTAGTTTTAAACAGCAGTTGATCATGTTGAACATTTGCAGCAGCAGTTAGCAAAGCTTATCTTAAAGTTTTTGCTTGTGGAAAGATTTTTTAACTCAGTTCTCGGTTTCAACAGGGGAAAATGTGGGTGTTTATTAAGGTAAAATTAAAAAGATTTTACCTAGAGTTTGTAACTTTTACTTTCTGTCAGTTTTTAAAAGCAACTTTATTGAAATACAATTCACATATCATAAAATTCACCCATTTAAAGTATACAATTCAGTAGTCTTTAGTATATTCAGTTATACAACAAATGAAAATCTGTTTTAGAACATTTTTATCATCCTGTAAAAAAAAACCCATACCCATTAGCAGTCCAATGCCCCCAGCCCTAGGCAACCACTAATCTACTTTCTATCTCAATAGATTTGCCTAATCTGGACAGTTCATATAAATAGAATCATACACTATGTGGTCTTGGACTTAGCGTAATGTTTTCAAGGTTCATTCATGTTGCAGCATGAATCAGTACTTCACTGCCTTTTGATTGCTGAATGATAGTCCATTATGTGGATATATCACATTTTATTTATTCACTCATCCACTGATGGACACTGGGTTGTTTACATTTTTAGTCTATTATGAACAATACTAATATGAATATTCGTCTACGGGTTTTTGTGTGGACATGTTTTCATTTCTTTGGGTATATACCTAGCAATAGTATTGCTGAGTCATAAGGCAGCTCCTTGAGAAATTGCAAAATTGTGTTCCAAAGTGGCTGTCCCATTATACATTCCCTCCAGCAATGGATGAGAGTTCTAACTTCACATCTTTGCTAACGCTTGTTATTGTCTGTCTTTTCAGTCTGGCCATCCTAAGGGGTGTGAAGTTGTATCTCTTTTTGGTTTTGACTTGCATTTATCTGATGGCTAATAATGTTGAGTATCTTTTCATGTGCTTATTGGCCATTTGTATATCTTCTTTGGAGAGATGTCTGTTCAAATCTTTTTTTTTTTAAGATTTTATTTTTCCTTTTTCTCCTCAAAGCCCCCTGGTACATAGCTGTGTATTTTTAGTTGTGGGTCCTTCTAGTTGTGGCATGTGGGATGCCGCCTCAGCATGGCTTGAAGAGCGGTGCCATATCGGTGCCCAGGATCTGAACCGGCGAAACCCTGGGCTGCTGCAGCGGAGCGCACGAACTTAACCATTCAGCCAGGGGGCTGGCCCCATGTTCAAATCTTTTTTCATCTTACAACTGGGTTTTTGTCTCTATTGTTGAATGGTAAGATTTCTTTATATATTCTGATACAAGTTCTTTATCAGATATATGATTTGCAAATATTTTCCCCAGTTCTGTGGGTTGTCTTTTCACCTTCTTAAAGGTATTCTTTGAAGAGCTAAAGATTTTAATTTTGATGAAGCCAATTGATTTTTTCTTTTCTTGTCTTTTTGGTGTGGTGTCTAAGAAGTTTTTGCCTAACCTAAGATCACAGATTTATTCTTAGTTTTTCTTCTAAGAGTTTTCTAGTTTCATCTCTTACCCTTAGGTCTATGCCGTATTCTAAATGAACTTTTGTGTATGGTATAGAGAAAGGGTGCAACTTCATTCTTTTGTATATAATTATTCAGTTGTTCTGAATATCCTTTCCTCCATTGAATCATCTTGGCACCCTTTTCTTTTTTTTCTTTTTGAGGAAGATTAGCCCTGAGCTAACATCTGCCACCAATCCTCCTCTTTCTGCTGAGGAAGACTGGCCCTGAGCTAACATCCATGCCCATATTCCTCTATTTTACGTGGGATGCCCCCACAGCATGGCTTGACAAGTGGTGCATAGGTCCCCACCCAGGATCCGAACTGGCGAATCCTGGGCTGCCGAAGCGGACCATGTGAACTTAACTCCTGTGCGACTGGGCTGGCCCCTTGGCATCCTTGTCAAAAATCAATGGGCCATCAGTGAGGGTTTATTTCTGAACTCTCATTTCTGCTCCATTGATCTGTATGTCTATCATAATTCATATACCACACTGTCTTCCTTATTCTGGCTTTGTGGTAAGTTTGGAAATCAGGAAATGTGAGTCCTCCGACTTTCTTCTTTTTAAAAACTGTTTTGGCTATTCTGAGTCCTTGCATTTCTATATGAATTTTAGGATTCAGTTACGAATTTCTGCAAAGAAGCCAGCTGGCATTTCAAGAGGGACTGCATTGAATCTGTAGATCAATCTGGGAAGTCTTGCCATTTATTTTTAGGTCTTAATTTCTTTCAACAATGTTTTGTAGTTCTCAGTGTATAAGTTTTGCACTTGTAAAAGTTTACTTCTTTTGTTAAATTTATTCCTAGGTACTTTATTCTTTATGATGCTATTATAAACGGAGTTTTCTTGATTTCATTTACCGATTGTTCTTGCCTGTATATAGAAATAGAATAGATTTTTTCTATTTTGATCTTGTATCCTGTAACCTTGCTGAACTTGTGTATTAGTTCTAATAGTTTTTTAGTGGATTCCTTAGGATTTTCTGTATACAAGATCACATCATCTGCAAATACAGATAGTTATACTTCTTGCTTTCCGATCTGGATGCCTTTCTTTCTCTTGCCTTATTGCCCTGGAGAGAACCTCCAGAACAATGTTGAATAAAAGTGGCAAGAGTGGACATGCTTGTTTTGTCTTGACTAGGAGAAAGTATTGAGTCTTTCACCACTAAGTACGATGTCAGTTGCGGGTTTTTCAGAGATGCCCTTGGTCACATCGAGGAAGTTCTCTTCTATCGTTTGTTGGTCGTTTTTTTTTTTTTCTTCTTTAAATCATGAAACAGTGTTGCACTTCGTGAAATATTTTTTCTGCATCTATTGACATAATCATGTTTTTTTTTCTATTAATAGTATAATGATTATTTTTTGTATGTTGAGACAATCTGCATTCTTGGGATAAATCCAACTTGGTCGTGGTGTATAATCCTTTTCATATACTGCTGGATTCAGTTTGCTGGCCTTCTGTTGAGAATTTTTGCATCTGTACTCAAAAGGGATATTGGTCAGCAGTATTCTTGTGATACTTTTGTCTAGTTTTGGTATCAGGGTAATACTAGCCTCATAAAATGAGTTGGGGGATGTTTCCTCTAACACTTTTGGAAGAGTTTGTGACAAACAGGTGTTAATCCCCACCCACCACTCCCGCCCCTAGTGATTCTAGTAATTTGAGTCTTCTCTTTTTTATGGGCCAGTCTAGCTAAAGTTTCGTCAATTTGGTGATTCTTTTAAAAAACTACTTTTTGGTTTCGTTAATTTTCTCTATTTCCTATTTCATTAATTATGTTTTTTCCTTACTTGGTTAGGCTGATCTTTTCCTAGTTTATTAAAGCGGAAATTTAGGTTGATTTGAGAATTTTTTTTTCTTTTTTAAGATTGGCACCTGAGCTAACACCCGTTGTCAATCTTTTCTTCTTCTTCTTCCCAAAGCCCCCCAGTACATAGTTGTATATTCCAGTTGTAGGTCCTTCATTTGGTTGTGCTATGTGGGACGCTGCCTCAGCATGGCTTGATGAACAGAGCCATGTCCGCACCCAGGATCCAAACCAGCAAAACCCTGGGCCGCTAAAGCAGAATGCACGAACTTAATCACTTGGCCACAGGGCCGGCCCTTGAGAATTTTGTTTTCTTGATGTAGACATTCACAGCTATAAAATTCCCTACATGCATTGCTTTGGCTGCATCTCATATGTTTTGATATGTTGCTTGTTTGTTTTCACTCATCACAAAATATTTTCTAACTTTGAGATTTCTTCTTTGACTCATTGGTTATTTATGAGTATGTTGTTTAATTTCCACGTATTTGTGAATTTCCAAACTTAGTAATTGATTTCTCATTTCAGTCTATTGTGGTTGGAGAACATACTTCGTCTGATTCAATCTTTTAAAATTTGAGACTTTTTAATGATCTGTCATATAGTCTAGCCTGGAGAATGGTCCTGGTGTGCTTTAGAAGAATGTGTGTTCTGCTATTGTTGGGTGGAGTGTTCACTTGATGTTTCTCAGGTCTAGTTTGTTTATAGTGTTGTCTTCTGTTTTCTTGTTGACCCTTTGCCTACTTGCTCTCTCCATTATTGAAAGTGGGATGTTGAAGTCTCCAACTATTATTGTTGAGTTGTATATTTTCCCTTTCAATTTTGTTAGCTTTTATTTCATATATTTTTTAGCTCTGTTGTTAGATGCATTATGTTTATAATTGTTATATTTTCCTGATAGATTGACACTTTTATCATTATAAAATATTCTCCTTTATTTCTAGTAACATTTTTCTTTTAAAGTCTTTTTATCTTTCATTAGTGCAACTACTTCAGTTTTCTTTGTGGCTACTGTTTACATAGTATATCACAGGTATATCATGCATATCTATGATAGATACAATCTACACAATTCATATATGTATGATTTATATATGTATACATATATAGTTCATATATGTATATATGAATTATTTAGATTATGATAAATGCAGGCATTTATCAGTGGAGAGATTATATACTAAATGATGCTGGGACACTGCATAACTATTTGGAAAAATTAGATTAAGTTTCCTATCTTAGGGGCCGGTCTGGTGGCATAGCAGTTAAGTTCACACGTTCCGCTTCTCAGCGGCCTGGGGTTGGCCAGTTCGGATGCCAGGTGCAAACATGGCACGCCTTGGCAAGCTATGCTGTGGTAGGCGTCCCACATATAAAGTAGAGGAAGATGGGCATGGATGTTAGCTCAGGGCCAGTCTTTCTCAGCAAAAAGAGGAGGATTGGCAGTAGTTAGCTCAGGGCTAATCTTCCTCAAAAAAAAAAAATTCCTATCTTATACTAAATGTTACCAAAATAAAGTTTGTCAACAAAGGCATTAAATAGTTAAAAAAAAATGTATAAAATTTGGAGGTGGAGGGGCTGGCCCCGTGGCCGAGCGGTTAAGTTCGCGCGCTCCGCTGCAGGCGGCCCAGTGATTCGTTAGTTCGAATCCTGGGCGCGGACATGGCACTGCTCATCAGACCACGCTGAGGCAGCGTCCCACATGCCACAACTAGAAGAACCCACAACAAAGAACACACAACTATGTACTTGGGGGCTTTGGGGAGAAAAAAGGAAAAAATAAAATCTTTAAAAAAAAAACAAATTTGGAGGTGGAAAGTTTTCTCTATGGAAAAATATAAAAACCTTAAACCTGAATAGATGGAATATTGAAACGACCACATGAAAATGTAAAACTTGCACATTAAAAAAGAAAAAAAGCAAAATTAACAGGAAAACTGGGAAAAATATTTACCACTTATATGAGACGTTCTGCAAAGAACATGAACACTTATTGCACAGCAGAATACAAATGGCCCTAAGAGATAATTGATGTTAAATTACTAATAAAGAAATATATACTAAAACAGGACTCTCTTTGTTTTGGTAAGGAAAATTGGCCCTGAGCTAACATCTGTTGCCAATCTTCCTCTTTTTGCTGAGGAAGTTTGTTGCTGAGCTAACATCTGTGCCAATCTTCCTTTATTTTTTGTATGTGGGATGCTGCCAGAGCGTGGCTTGATGAGCAGTGTGTAGGTCCACGCCCAGGATCCAAACCCATGAACCCTGGGCTGCCGAAGAAGAGCATGAGAACTTAAACCACAGCACGACGAGGCTGGCCCCAGGAGTCTATTTCTTATGTATCAAACTGACCAAGATTAAAAGAATTATAATGCCCAGTGTTGCTAAGGATTCACAGGGAAGTAGTTTTATGCTGTGCTGTTGGGGTATAAAGTAATCTAACCTAACTGGTTTTAAAATTCGAACATAACTATTTCATGCCTAGGTATCTATTCTAATGAAAAAATCCTAAGTGTATGCAGTTATGTGTTAATATGTGCATAATGTGTTAATAAAGTTAAACACATTATTGTTTAAATAGCCCCAAACTGAAAAATATCTAAATGCTAAATAATTGGGTATTAAATAAATTATAATGCCTCTATGTAGTGGAATGAGAAAGTCCTTAAAAATGTTGTGGGAGATTCTTGAATGGCCTGGAAAGATTATCATAATATAGTAAATAAGAAGTTACCAAATGGTATGTATAGTATAACTCCATTCTTATTAAAATAACACATAATATGTATTGCAAAGAGAAATGACTCAAAGATTAACAACTATCTCTAAGTGCTCAGCATTCGGCATTATGGGGGACTTTTGTTTACTTTGTGCTTCCCGTGCTCCTCCCATCTCCCAGATTCTCTATAATACGCCTGTCTTATTTTTTACTAAGGAAGAATAATTTAAAAATTCATCAAGATGTTACTTTTGCCTATTAATTTGACAAAGACTATCTCAAAAACCATACACAGTATTAGTAAGAATTTGGGGTAAATGAGCACGCACAAAATGTATGCTGCTAGTGGTAGTATAAATTGCTACAATGGCATCACTGTAAACTTGGCAACACAAATCAAAACCCTCAAAAACAGAGGAAGTATTTTCATTCCTAGGGATTAAGAAAATCATTAGGGATGGATGAAAAAAAATGCATCTATAGGCGCCAGCCTGGTGGCATGGAGGTGAAGTTGGTGCGCTCTGCTTTGGCAGCCTGGGGTTCACAGGTTCGGATCCTGGGTGCGGACCTGGCACTGCTTGTCAAGCCACACTGTGGCGACATCCCAGGTAAGTGGAGGAAGACTCGCACAGATGTTAGCTCATGGCCAATCTTCCTCACACACATCCTACAAATACATATATAAACCCAAATGTTGATTTTTAAGTTCATGGTTAAATAAATTACATCTGTATGAGCCAATACTATGTATTGAAAACCACACTGCAGGATACTTATTGACACAGGCCAGTATATCAAGGAAAGAACAGTCAATATTATGCCCCATGTAGTACTGATTTAATATGAAAATTACTGTATAGTTGAATGTGTTTAAGTTAAGCGACTGTATGGTGAGACTCCACTGTTTTACCTTTGTAATTAGAGGAAAAACAAATTTCTTTCACTTTTATAAAAAACACTACAGGGGCTGGCCCCGTGGCTGAGTTGTTAAGTTCACGCACTCTGCTTCAGCGGCCCACATGGCACAGCCAGAGGCACTCACAACTAGAATATACAACTACGTACTGGGGGGCTTTGGGAGAAGGGGGGGAAAAAAAAAGATTGGCAATAGATGTTAGCTCAGGTGCCAATCTTTAAGACAAAAAACCCCAAAACCCAAACACAAAAAACACTACCAACAATGGCGATGAATTAGGAGAGACTCTTAAGACAAAGGGGAAAAATAATTACTAATTTCCAAAATGGACTCCTTTAAGAGGTTAGGTATATTTCTGAGTCTTTCTGGACTTTTTAAAGGTGCAGGGAAAGAAAACCTAAGAAAATAATGATATTGTTGATATATTTATAGCCAAATTCTGTCTTTTAAAAATTATTCCAACGCATTCTTTCCCTTTGAAGATTTGTGACTATGGTTTCTTTCATGGAATAAGATAAATTATATATAAGATTTAATCAAAAAAAAGAAGTGTTATGTACAGAAGCTGACATCATGGGTAGTCAAAGAATATGTTTAATAAAAAATAATTAAACTTCCATTTGCTCTATAGAACATCATAGAAAGTAATTTAATAAATTACAAATGACTTTTTAAGACGTTTGCTCAACTACAGAAAGCAAATTCAGACTACACAAAACACAACTGGTAAATATTGCAAATGTCCAAAAGAAAAATTGGACTAAGACTTGAATCATGAAACCTGAAACAAGGGCTATCAATACAAGGCAATAACAGCTATAATTCTTTTAGTAACTACCAACACATACTTGGATATCCTTTCAACTGCAACTTTAGTATTATGTAATTCTACTGATTTTTTTCCTTATAATCCTTAACTTTACACAACCATATTTGCATGTTGTTTTTTAAAAAGGTGATAGCCAGACAACTTTTCCCAAATCAATATTAAATAGAAGTGTCTTGAAACCCAAGAGAATGTTTAAAGTTAATATTAGCCTTAATGCTTTGAAAACTGCAATTGCCTTATTACATAGAAAGAGAATCACTAAGATGTTAACCAAATTCATTTGACTGTAATTAGGAAAATACTTTATCTCATAAATTGGATATAAATTAGATTTCAGTGATAAGATCTAGGGCTTTTTTTCCCTTTTGTTTAAATTGGGGAAAGAAAGGAATAAAGACCATGTGGGTAGAACTAGAAGGAGAGAAGGGAAATATGGATCATGTTGAAATACTCCACCGGCAAACTAAGTTAACTGTGTTTGAAAAACTTTGGCTATCTCATAGGTGTGTTCTAGTTAAACAAAAGTGCAATACTGCAAAGGGGACATACTAAATATGTAATATATAATTTTCATGATGAAGAATTACTACCCACTTCTCCTGGATGGGCATTATAGTGACTATTGCTAAGACATTGCATAAGGGACTATCAATTCAAAGTACTATTTTAGGAAAATACAAAAATCAATATAATCCTAATGGAACTCATAATTTTGTAAGTAAATACATATAACACTGTCTCTCTAATAAGGGGTTAGTTATTTTACATACAGAAACATAATTTACTGGTAAAGGTCTTGGAAAATCCAATATAATTGCTTAATTCATGACAAAACAACAGAGCTTTATCAAAACATACTGAAAATTTTTTCTGTGGGAGAGATGTGGGGTACTTTTTTCCCCTAAATTTATCCCCTCCCAAAATTTACCACTGACTTATTCAAGTACCAGAAAAATGCTAACATTTATCTCTCCTTAGCATGTAAATATTATATCTCCAATTCAGTTCCAATTGTTTTAAATGTTTATGAAGATGAACCTGGACCTCTACCTTGTCAGAATAATAGCAGCTTTAGCAGGAGAAATTGTATCACAAATCGAATAGACAAATTTTACGTGGTAAAGGGTTCTAAGAAACTGATCAGAAGCCTTGGGCTTCCTTTTTCTGGTTTACAGGTATAACTTGTATATTTTTTGAGCTTATTCAAAGTGCATTTTCAAAATGGGCAACTCAGTATATTACACATAAACTGATAACCCAACACTGATTCTGGGCAACATTTAGTCTGCTTACACCTAGAAACTCAAAATGAATTTAGACTATCTGCACATTACCACTATTATCGGTTAATTTTGGAATATTTGCATGACATAAAACACAAATAGAAATCTACACAAATAAAGCAAACAAACAATTTCTTTTACGTGAAGTATGCTGTGTTGAAAGTTCTTTTCAGTGGCATTTCATGAGTCTGCCTTTTCTGAACCCTGGAAATAGACATTACTCATCTGAGACATAATTATTTCTAATAGGAGGCCAAACTTTGAAAAGTTAAAACTAAGTATGTCTAGAGGGTGCCAAAGTCACATGACACAGAATTATTTTATGACTTAATTTTACTGATATCATATTAAGCTCAGCAAAAAAGCAAGTCATATTTCTTGCCAGATTAACATGATATATAGGATGTGTTTAAAAAACCCCTGAAAACAAGTATAGAATTAGAAACGAATGTAAACTTCCTAAACTAACTCAGCTGAGGTAACAGGTAGCCAGTTAAATTGGCTGATTGGGAAACTTATTTCTTCTTTAAAACACACTTGTACCTGAATTGGAAACATCAGCAGTGCATCACAACACTAGAGCATTTTCATGTAATTAAAGCAATGGATGGTGATGTAGATTCTACAGCTTTCATGACATTCATTAGCTGCCCAAATTATTGCTGAGTTTTGATCTGTAAATTATAGGTGTCAAGGAGGCTGTAAAACTATATTCAAATTAAATCAGGAATATGCATAAAGTATTCTGTGTTCACTGCAAATATATTAAATATACAACTCTTATTGAGCATAATTTTCATAAAATTAACCCCCAACAAAATTATAATGCCTTTTGTTGTAATTTTACACCTTTATGTATTTGATAGTACATGAGTTCAGAAACTTATGAATCTTAAGAAATATTACATGCAAAACGTCTCTGAAAGCAGTTTGCACTTCTAAACAAATAACTGAAATGTTCGGTCAGTAAGTTATTGATGCACTCAACACTGGGGTATTTACAATTAATAATTAAAGAAAAAATCCAAAATCAGTTCATAATTTAAGTGCAGTCTGACAATCAGTCTTCATTACTAGAATCTGAATCCTCGGATGATGGCGACGTGCTATCAGATCCAGACGAAGCATCGGCTTTCTCTGAACCCTCATCTGTGCTGTTTTCATTGAGAGGACTTGGTTCAGTTCCCCCTTTATCTTCCTGATCTCTAATTCTGGAATCTTCTTCCTTTACTTCTACAGACTTAGATGAGTGTAAGTCACTGTTTTTGCTTTTCTGTACATCAAAAGTATTGGACTGGGACAAAGTTGGAATATGAAGATTAAGGCCTGGAGTGAGAAGCATCCCTGGATAAAGTATATTAGATAGTAATAGTGGGTTAAGAGCTAATGGGTTGGCAGCTGCAGCTGTATTTAATGCAGCAGTAGAGGATGTTGAAGGAGAACTTGACACAGAGTTTTCTCCACTATTCTCTGAATTTTGGCTCTCTGTCCTTTCTTTTTTTCCTTCTAGCTCCTTAGAGTCATTTCCCTTTTTTTCTTCTGTTCCAGATTCTGCAGGCTTTGTCAGGAGTCCTCCCATGCCCAACAGATTTGGTAATCCAGTCATTCCTGACAGCAGCATGGGGAACATGGCGGCCACGTTTTTAGCTTCTCCTCCAGAAGAAAGGCCAGCAGGCATTCCCATCAGCCCTGCGGTTACTTGCAGTGACTGCAAGTTTTGTAGGTTTTGTTGTAAGGCCTGAAGAGTTGTGAGATCCACACCTGGAAGTAATCCATTGGCTAACAAAGGATTGCCTGAAACACTGGTGGCAGTTGCAGCTACTGCTGCTGCGGCCTTCGCAATTCCACTTTTAGGCCGTCTCCCTCGCCTGCTTACTTCCTCTCTTACAACAGGACCAGTGAGAATACGTTCAAACATACTTTCTGGAAGAAACCCCTGGAAAAAAATTCATTTATAATAGTTATATTAAAATAAAATCAATAGCTATTGGCTTGTGATACAAGTAACCTATCAAAAATAGGAAATTAACATAATCAATTATGAAAGAGATAATCTAATTTCATATTATTTGTAAGTAGTGGCTTGAAACAGCTCTTCCACTTCTCATGTCATCATAGGATAAGAGAGCAGAAAGAGGTCCCTAGCCTTCCTCCATATTGTGAGGCATAAGTTTGTAGAATAGTTCTAGAAAACACAAGGTCCAAAGAAACTTTTTCATGAGGGTTACTTCCACACCCTTAAATGTTTCACATCACCAATTGCTCTGGAAGACTAAAGAAGGGCCCCTCTTCTAATCAGGAAGAACAACAAGAAAAGGACAGAGGAAGTGAGTAAAAGATTAAGATTAAAATAAAGTTTAAAGATTAAAATAAGATGCTTCATATCAATCTTCTGACTATCACTTTGGGCATAAGAGAGAGAGAGCCAAGCTGAAAAAGATACTCAACAGGGGGGAAAAAAATCACTTGGCTCAGAAGAGCAGTAGTACCTGCAGAACTGGAAAGCATCATGTCCAGGACAACAGAGAACAATCTATCCTACTTTCTTGTAATTTTCCCATAATTTTCTGGGGCTCAAAACTCCTAGAAGTTTTAGGAGTTTAGAACCGCTAGACCAGCATTGTCCAATAGAAATATAATGTAAGCCACATAATGCAATTTTAAATTTTTTAGTAGTCATATTAAAAAAGGAAAAATAGAAATAGGTGACACTAATTTTAGTAATAGTGTCTATTTAACATAATATAAACAAAAATATTACCATTTCAATATGTAATCTATAAAAATTGAGACATTTTATATTCTTTTTTTCCAAACTAAGTCTTCAAAATCCCAAACCAGTGTTTTACACTTACAACACATCTTAGCTCAGACTCGCCCTCTCAAGTGCTCAACAGCCACATGTGCCCAGTGCTACCGTGTGTGACAGTGCAGCTCTAGATAGTGGTTTAAGACTTTCATGCGACTATTTTTTAATGTTGTTTTGAATTAATCAACTTATTTGTTTTCTTTACAAAAGCATTAGAGTTCACACTGCAGAAAACATGACATCAAAAAAATACAAACAAAAAAAAATCATCCACAGTTTCACCATTCAGAGATAACCACTGTTTACATTTCAGGATGTGTGCTTCCATTTTCCCCCTGCACATATATACAGATTCTACAATTCTCCTCATTTCCCCGCCTAGAATGAAAAATAGAATCATACTGAACCTAGTTTTATAGTCTCCTTTTTCATTTGGGCACCTGTAGAAATACCTACCACTTATTTAGCATTCACCATGTGGTTAGGCTTCACCATTCCAAGAGCTTAATCATTACTCCATTTAACATAATGTGAACTTTTTCTCCCTTGTTTTTAGATGTTCTTCTAAGATGTAATTTTTAAAATAATTGCGTATTTTCCAGTATATGGACGGAACATTAATATATTCCCAATTTTGTACTATTACACTATGATGAATATCTTTATATATATTTCTTTCCCCACATCTTTGATTATTCTTTGTGGCACTGTTCAAACAGTATCTTAGAGGTTATAATAACAGATCAGTATATATTGAGTCTGCATTCTAACTTAACAAGCATCTGAGAAATTTGTAACATGCTCTGCAAAATAAAAATTGTAAACTAAAAAACACTGTCACATGTTCACAAAATATTTAGTTAATTCTTAACTTAAAATTTAATCTTAGGGGCTGGCCCAATGGCATAGTGGTTAAGTTCACACGCTCTGCTTCAGTGGCTTGGGGTTTGCAGGTGTGGATCCTGGGCACAGACCTACACAGTGCTCATCCAGCTGTGCTGTGGTGGCATCCCATATACAGAAGAAAATAAAATAGAGGAAGATTGGCATAGATGTTAGCTCAGGGACAATCTTCCTCACCAAAAGAAAAAAATGTATTAATCTAGGATATAATTAAATAAAATTTAACCTAAGATAAGTCTAATTTTTAAAAATTATATACATAAATTTTTTTTTTCTGGTGAGGAAGGTTGGCCCTGACCTAACATCAGGGCCAATCTTTTTCTATCTTGTATGTGGGACACCACCAGATGTGCCAATCTTCTTCTATTTTACATGTGGGATGCCAGCAGATGTACCAATCTTCTTCTATTTCGTATGTGGGTTGCTGCTACAGCATGGCTGACAAGTCGTGTAGGTCTGTGCCCAGGATCCGAACCGTGGACCCTGGGTTGCCGAAGTAGAGTGCACTGAACTTAACCACTATGCCATGGGGCCGGCCCCAGATAAATCTAATTTTTAAAATGATGTCTGAGTAAGTATTTATGAAATACTCACAGATTGCTTAACAACATCTCCCCATTCAGGAGCTACCCCATACTCTGAATTTTCTTTCAGGAATCTACATAAATCTTTCAAAGGAGGAGCAAATGCACCTCCAACCTGTAAATGAAAAATGGATTGTTAAGACACTTAAAAACACAATTACGGAGACATTTCTTACTTTTATTCTGTACTGTACAGAGGTTATTGCTTTAAAACACATGTATTCTTTGAACCACTTTTGACGACCTTTTAAGGGTTACCACGACCCATTAGGGCTACTAATATACCATATAAACATGTAGTAATGTAAATTTTAAACGTTTTAAGTAGAGTAACTGAAGCAGTAAAATGAATATCATTTACTGTGCACTTACTATGCTGGATAAGCAGTATTGCCTCGTTAAGAGTACATCTTTTGGAGTCAGACTTACAAGCTGTGTGAACTTGGGCAAATCAGTAAATCTCTTTGAGCCTCAGTTTTCTGATCTATAAAATGGGGATAACAATAATACCTCCCTCACAGAGTTTTATGAGGATAGAATGAGACAATTCAAGTGTCTAAGCATAGGGTCGGGCACATAATAAATGTTATTATTATTCTTACTATATGCCAACTATTGTGCTAAGAACTTTAAGTATATCATTTATTTTAGTTCTTACTACATTCTTTTGAGATAGCATAATTTCTTTTTTCAAATGAAGGAACTAAGCCTTAGAGAAGTTATATAAATTGCTTAAAGCTAGCTAGTAATGTTAGGGTCAGCTTTCAAACTCAGGTCTCAAAAACCCATGCTCTTATCCATTATGTAAACTGACACCTTAAAAGTATAAAAATATACATATCCTTTGTCTGTGGGGAGTGATATAACCAACTAATTGTAAGTAAATTGGAAAAAATAAACAAAAAAGCCTACATATAACAATGAGGATGAAACTGAAACAAAATAATATTTTGAAATTTGAATGATTTAAATGATTTGGACCTACCGATGTAATGTTCCTTTGGAGTCTAAAGATAACTTCTTGACTAATTCCTTCTTCCACAGCTCTTTGAATGAATACATACTCTATCTTGATGGGATATAGACAGGGTTTAACACGGCCAGTTATAATAACCTATAAGTATTCCTATCTAGTATTTCCTATAGTCTTTACTTAGTCTCTGTAGTTTCTGTTGCCTTCTCCTTTTTATTATCCCCTTCATTAAGCTCCAACTTACACTGGAGGCCCTATGGGTGGTTTATGGGGATTCAGCAGGTAGGTTATTTTCCTTAGTAACTCATGAATCCTTAAGCCTGTACTCTAGAGACTCAGGACAATAAAGAACTTTACAAAATAAGGGAAACGAATAGGCCACTTATCAGGTTACAACAATTAAAAATAAAATTTGGAGTCTTTAAGATTAAGTTAAAATACGAAATTGTTCCATTTCCTTAAAACTGGCTAAGATAAATTTATTCATATCCAGTAATGATAATTTTTATTACAAGATGAAGTGCAAGATTTGTAACACAATCTACACAAACATAACATTAGGTAAAATGCTACTAATGTGTTGTCACCTTCTTTCCCTAATACATGACATCACTTCAAAGTACTAACAAAAGTTGAATAAGCTATCTCTACAAAATAGCGAACAAAATTAGTAAGTTGGTGCAGACAACATTAAACTGTTATTTAAAAAATAGTTTTCTTCCAATTCCAATATTTATTCTGAGAAATTCAAATGATTTTATGTATTTTTATACTAGTAGTGAGGTTATTTAACAGAGAGCAAAACAGAACTAGGGAATTAACACGACCTATGTAAGGTAATTTAATTTGTGAGTAAAGGAACTCGAGAAATTTGCTGTTCTTACACTGGGGCCATTTTCTCCTTTCTTATTTATTTTGTTGCTTGCTCATCAGAATAAAAAATAAAGTAAAAATATCAAAGCTATAAACTTACAAATGGGTGCCACAAATGTTCTATCATTTACTTTATGAAGCGAAAGAGACATACACCAATCCAAACATAAAACAGAAACAATCTGGGGAAACAAATGTTGAGCCACACTTTGTTCAAAAATAGACTTTGGAAAATCCTTCTCTTACCATTCATTAATCAACAACACAAGAAGATAAGCACGGGGTACCATTGTTTATAAGGTACCTTTGTTTAAGACATTTTTTTTTCCATCTATCAGAAAATTATGTAATATGTCGATTTTGATAGAACAAGACACTTAATGGCAACCTGATGGAAAATTATGGTGATAAACATATAGTCAATGACGGCTCTGATGAGAATGGTGTCGCCTTTCATCAGGGTTTCTCAACCTTTGCACTACAGAGATTTTGGATTGGTGTTGTAGGGGCTGTCCTATATACTGTAGCAGGTTTAGCAGCATCCCTACCCTCCACCCACTACATGCCAATAACATCCTTCCCCTGCCTGCCACCTCTCCAACACCCACCTCCCTACTCTTGAATTGTGGCTACCAAAAGTAGCTCCAGACCATTGTCAAATGTCCCCTGAAGGACAAAACTGCCCGCTGTTGAGAACCACTGCCTTAAATGTAGTGCCCTTGTGTAGTGCCATTGCTTAGGCACAGATATGTAAAGTGACTTGCTTATTTCATTCAGCAGTTTAGCCAAAGATGTGGGATTTGAAATCAGACTGTGTAAAATTATAGTCCATGTCTTTTCCCAGAAGTCTACTAGGTTTAACCCATTTGCAGGTCTATGAGGAAATACTAATGAAATAGTGTTCTACAGAGATCTTAAATATTGAATCAATACAAAAGATTAACAACAAATATATAAATACCTTTCTGGCATTTCTTCTGTTAATCAGCTGAACACGTTCTTCTCCAGTGAGACTATTAATATCTAGTTTATTGGGGTTTCTGCAACGATGCCTTTTTTGTTTGGGCTTCCCCTCATGGAGCTGCATTCTCTAAAATGTATAGACAAAGAAATAGCTTTAAAATCTTTACCTATGCAAACAGTACAAATAAGCTGATCCAAGCAATTACAGCCTATAATATTGAAGAGATATCTTTCATATATCATATAGAATATCTTATATCTTCAATATATGATATTGAATAATTTACCCTTTAGTTATGCTTTAAAAATATTTAAGCTTTAAATATTTTTATATTTAATATAATAAAGGGCCGGCCTGGTGGTGCAGTGGTTAAGTGCGCACGTTCTGCTTCAGCAGCCTGGGGTTCGCCGGTTGGGATCCCAGGTGTGGACACGGCACTACTTGGCACGCCATGCTGTGGCAGGCATCCCACATATAAAGTAGAGGAAGATGGGTACGGATGTTAGCTCAGGGCCAGTCTTCCTCAGCGAAAAGAGGAGGATTGGCAGCAGTTAGCCCAGGGCTAATCTTCCTCAAAAAACAAAAAACAAAAAACAAACCTAAATAAGACTTTAAAAAGTATTGCATGAATCTTTTCCTCAAATTACATATTTAAATAATTATTCAAGGCTACCATAATAATCAAAGTTATCATTCTGTTTGAAAGTAGGCTCCCAAAATGAGGAGGACATTGCAGTTCTTTCCTTAAATATCCTTGAAGACCACTGTATTCCTACAGTGTCACTTGAGGAGTTACCAATAACGCTGGAGCAGTTCCTTTAAATTGAACGGTTCTTTACTTTTTCTCCTAACACATTTCAGCACCAGATTTTCTCTGTGCTCTGACATGATTTATATCTGTGCTAGTTAGTGGCTTTCATTTCTCTTTATCTCACTGACAGACTTTCTTATCTCTTCTCATGTAATCCTCACAATACTCAAAGATATTACTCTTATTTTACAAATGGGAATCAAGGCTCAGAGAGGTTATCTTCCTCAAGGTCATGGCAGCTAGCAAGTGGCCATATCTGGCAAAGAAACTCTTTCCATCAAACCATGCTGCTTACCTCTACACAAATGTTAACCAAGCAGGGCTTGATGTTTGTAGCTATTTCCAACCAATCAGAACGTTACAAGAGACTAATGCTCACACTCTTCAGCATGGCGTACCAGTCCCATCACAGCCTGGACCTAATTCGCCTCTTCTATCCAGTTACTATTACCCCACTCATTCCCTCACATACTCTGTAATATCAGACCAGTCACTGTTTCATGAAGATGCCTTACAATCCTATCCTCTTTTAACTGTCTTCATAATTGTTCTATGCCAAAACATTGTAAATGCCTTAAATATCCTCCTCTTGTGTTAATCTGGTCAAATGCCTATTCAATCTTTCATCATCCAACAGACATATGTCAGCTCTATTTTCTTTCTATTTTCCCCAGATACTTTACTCTGCCCAGGTAATTATTTTTTTATCTGTTTCCATGGCATTTTATGCATACCTCTGTTATAGTATACATACCATGTTATGATTATTTAGTTATAGAAATACCATAATAGAGTGTGAGATACAAAAAATCATTAATGTAAAGCATCCTTGGGAAATCAAACTAATTATTATTTCATATTCTTTACTGCAATAAATGCTGCTTTCAAAGATGTCTTAAAATCTTAATAAAGTTATATAAAACATTTTGATAAAAGGTTTATTTGGGGGCTGCCCCAGTGGCGCAGCAGTTAAGCGTGCACATTCTGCTACAGCGGCCCGGGGTTTGCTGGTTTGGATCCTGGGCGCGGATCTACCCAACACTTGTCAAGCCATGCTGTGGCAGGCATCCCACATACAAAGTAGAGGAAGATGGGCACAGATGTTAGCTCAGGGCCAGTCTTCCTCAGCAAAAAGAGGATGATTGGCAGCAGATGTTAGCTCAGGGCTAATCTTCCTCAAAAAAAAAAGAAAAAAGAAAAAATTAAAAAAATTGCAGTGAAAATGAAGAATAGCTCTAAGTAAAAAGAAATTAATAAAGATTCCTTTGCAGTTATAAGAGAAAAGTATAAAATCATTCAGAGACTAGATTATAAGGGCCACGAGGGCAAGAACTTTATATTATTTGCTGTTTTATCCTCTATTCCTCAAAATAGTAACTAGCACACAATGGTTAAATAAAAATTTATTGACTGAATAAACAAATGCTATTTTCTAACATGTTAAGAAGTTATAGGGTTAAACCAACGATTTTCATTCTTTTTAGAAATGCAATGTTCATTTGATGATTGCCCATCATATTTATTAGATTTAATCAAAGGGAATGAAATAAAAGTTTATCTGAGAATTTGTGGCATTCTGTGAGAAAACTAGGGATATGAAAAGCATTCAAGAGTCAAGGTTCAGGTTCTCAAGTTATCTCCTGGTGACAATAATAGCAATGTAAAATACTGAACTGAATATGTGTTACAGATACAAATATATAAAAATATATTTACAGATACAGTCTCATTCTAGGGATTGGAGCTTTTTTGGTTCCTTTTCAGGAAAAAATAACACGGTAATTAATTTTTTCTGTTAAAAAAGTAACAATCATTTTACCTTTATAAAGCACTTTTTAGTCTTCAAAAGATTTTAATTTTTTAATCACTGACTCAATAAATATTTACAGGGAGCTAGATACTAGTCTATGTATCAGGAATTATGTGCTAAGTCCTGGGGATAGAAAGGTGAATAGGATCTAGTCCTTAAAAAGCTCACGGAGTAGCGGGCATCTTCATTTAATTATCCATTTAATCTTCATAATGGAGGCAGACAGAACAGGTCTGCTAAATTCACTGTATAGTGGATATGCCTTTACTTTTTTACCTTATAAACTACACAGAAATGTCAAGGGAGACTGACACAAAATTTGGTACATTAGCATCTGATAGTAAAGAATTATTAGCAAAATGAAACAGATTTCTATGAGAGAGAAAGCCATATGCCCATAAGACAGTGATTAGATAGCATTTCATGGGGCTGGCCCTGTGGCCGAGTGGTTGGGTTCATGCACTCCGATTCAGCGGCCTGGGGTTTCGCTGGTTCGGATCCTGTGCGCAGACCTAGCACTGCTCATCAGGCCATGCCTCTGAGGCGGCATCCCACATAGCGGAACTAAAAGGACCTACAACTAGAACACACAACTAGGTACTGGAGGGACTTTGAGGAGAAGAAGGAAAAATATTTCAGAGGATAAGGAAAATGCAAAGGAAATACAGCAACTCTCATCTTTGATTAACGTAAAATTGTGCCTCTGGAGAGACAGAGAAGCTGTATTCTTGTAAGGTGAAGAAGATCTTAAGATAGTAGTTTGGACACTGAATTTAAGACATTAGTTGCGTGGCCTTGGGCTATTTACTTAAAATTTCAGCTTTTCAATTTCTTTATCTATAAAATAGTTATAACAATGCCACTCTGATAAAGTTGTGTTAAATGAGATAATGCACGTTAAGTGTTAAGTATAATGCCAGGCACACAGCTAAGTCTCAATAAACATTTACTATGATCATTATTATTATTTTAAAATAAACTCCCTGAGAGAAATGATTGGAAGTTTTATACCTTTACAACCTTCTTTGGGTCTAACATAGTACTCTGTATATTGGAGATTATTTTTACTATTAAACACTTGTTGAATGCAGAATGGAAAAATGGAAAATAACACTGTATTCCAACACGGAAAAGACAGTAAATATTTTTTTCTGTCAACTTTCCTAAATCTTGGGCAGAACACATATTTAACATAAGTGGGTGAGAATTTATATTTCATCATTATAGGTTTGATGAATCACAGAAATCAAATATACCAAGATTTGTAATGTATCACCTACAGGAATAAAAGCTCCTAAATCTTCCACATAACCTGGATGCTCCTTAAGCCATTTCTCCAAATCCTTTCTCTTCGGTGCATCATCGCCTGCAAGTCTGGTCCCATCTTTAAGATTAATAACTGGAACTGGACTTTCTGTATCAGGAATTCCTTGAGGTTGAGTATAGGACAGTGCTGGATTCATCCCTGTAGAAATCTGTGAGGTGGTTAAGCCTAAGGTAACCTGTAGAAAAACACCAAATAAAATTTTTATTTCCACGCTTTATCGTTCTAATTTTGGTCCAATAAAGCAATTCTTTTTGAAAAGGAAAAAAAGAGTTGTTTAAAATTCTGCTAAATCTTTCAGATTTACAATGCTCATGAATCTTGGCCAGTGCTGGATTCTACTGAGATACAATCTAAAACTATGTAATGTGCTTCTAACTTCCTAATTATTATTACTCTACAAAACATTCACAAAACAGCAATATGCATATTCACGAGGATTGAATTTTGGACTCAAGGATCAGTGGTTTTTAAGTATTGTTTTACTTACATGATTAGGTGGTTTATTTCTGTTAAAAAAGAGGATGTCAACACCTTCTACATTCTTCCTCCTTCCCCGCCTTTTTTTGACTATAGGCTGGTTGTCTAATATAACTCCATTGGCACCAAGAGTTGAATGAATGGAAGTACCTAATCAAATTGAAAATGCAAAATAGTGATAAAAATCTAGTTCTTAAATTAAAAGTAATCACTTTTCTAAATATACAGAAGTGTTAGTTCTTATTTTACATATCCTAAATCAAGCAATTCTTGGAATAAAAACACCACCCCCATTCTCATTTAAAAACTGAGAGGGGGCCAGCCCAGTGGTGTAGTGGTTAAGTTCATGGGCTCTGCTTCGGCAGCCTGGGGTTTGTAGGGTCTGATCCTGGCTGCAGACCTAGGCGCAGCTCAGCAAGCCATGCTGGGGTGGCACTCCACACAGAAGAACTAGAAGGATGTACAACTAGGATATACAACTATGTCCATGGGCTTTGGGGAGAAAAAAAGGAGGAAGATTGGCAACAGATGTTAGCTCAGGGCCAATCTTCCTCACTAAACAGCATACCTTATTTTCTTTTAAAAGATTTTATTTTTTCCTTTTTTTTCCCCCAAAGCTCCCAGGTACATAGTTGTACATTCTTCGTTGTGGGTCCTTCTAGTTGTGGCATGTGGGACGCGGCCTCAGTGTGGTTTGATGAGCAGTGCCATGTCCGCGCCCAGGATTCGAACTAACGAAACACTGGGCTGCCTGCAGCAGAGTGCGCAAACTTAACCACTCGGCCACGGGGCCAGCCCCTGCCCATTTCAACTTTTGACTTGTCTCCTCAAATATCTTCCCCTGATACTCACACATCTCTTCCTTCTCCTTTTAGAGGAAGAAGTACGCCTTCCTCATGTATAAGACAAACCTTTCCCTTTTCTTCGGATCCATTAATTCCTACTTTTTCTAAAAGCTTGTTTTATCAATTATCTTTGTTTTCCTGGGCCAAAATATCTTATTCTACAGTAGACTCTTCTCCTCAACTTAAAAACATGGCCTGACTCAATCAAACGAAAAATAAACTTCTTTAGCCTTTTATAACTTTCAAAACTTTTGAAAGGTTGGTCTCTATTGTGCTCCTCTTTTTCACAACCAACTCACCCCTCAAGTTCCCAACTCAATTATCAATGTCAATTAAGGTATTTTATTTAGGATCACCATTAACCTTTTAGTTGCCAAATTAAACTGATCTTTCTCATTCCTCCCTTCAGTAGGCACTCAATAAAAATATTTGTAAGAGGTCTGAATGAAGCATTTGCATGCATTCAGTCATTTTTCCCAATAGCTAAGTACAAGGTACTACAATGGTGCAAAGAGAAGACACAGTTCCTGTCCTCAAAGAGAACATAATCTAGAACCCTCCTAGTAAAAGAAAATATCATTAAGAACGAGATGTTTGCTTAAAATAGTTCACAGCTTGTAGTGAGAAATGCATTTTCAATCATTCAAGGAAAACTTTTTGAGCAAGTCCTGTGTACCCCTGAATAAGGAGCTGTCCTTTGGCTAGCGGTAACCTTATGGAGGTCACTTACCTTTGTCACACCTCAGTTTCAAAGAGATACCTTAATTCATATGGTAAGGAATAACTAATTACAATAGTTAAGATCATTTTTGCATATGAAAGCAACAAGGAATGTGACAAACATTATTAAAAAAAGAAAAGCTTTCATTACTCACGTAGTGAATTTCATTATAATCACATTAACAAAAATTATGAATATGATTGAAAATTCTTTCACCATATAGTACATTTTAGCTGTAATAATAAAAAAAAACTTTCCTAAAGTACCACTTTTAAAAGTACCATGCTACTTTATAAGAATGCCTCATGGCTTCCCATTCTAATATGAATGAAATGCTTCACATCAACCCCCATTTCTGCCTGGCCACCAAGCCCCAATCCTCGACACAGCTCAGTTTTTTATATTGTCTATCATCTAGATTCCCCTCTCCTAAGCAGTCTCTGATCTTATACAATTATCTCGACGGTAAGAATTTACACACTAGCTAGGTCAGCCTTATCCCCAAACCATACTATTTTCCTGACATCAAGTCTCTGGATCATGCTGTTCCCTGCCCTTCTTCCACTTCTCCCATCATTGTCATTTTCCAGAACGACTATTATTGCATCTTCTTCTTATAAATCCTGTTCAATTTTGCCTCTTCCACAGGACTTGCCTAAGTTTCTAGACAGCAGTGACTTCCCTCTTCTCTAGTATTTATTAACTATAATGTTCTGGTTAGCAAAACATATCATCTTGTTTTTTAATGTACTGTCTAATATTTTAATGTGTAGGTCTAGTCTATGAAGCAACTGAAAGGCAGAGAGAGCGTCTTGCGTTTCTTTTACTTTCCCTTTACTGTTATTCCAGTGCTATATAAAAAAGAAGTACTTAATGTAGTTATTTAGGAAAAACATCATTTGCACACACTCATGTGTCCATTTATAAAGATATCTTATTTGGCCATTCATTTGGTATATTCCACCTTGACTTCTGCTTTAAAAAGCGCCAGTTACCTTGACTTATTTCTGAGTGATTTTTATAAATACCACTGATTTAAGTTAGAATCCAAAATGGAAAATTTAACCTATTCTATTCTATAAAGTCTGTGTTGTCTTTACCTGTAAAGACAATATTGCAACTGTAACAACATTGCAACTGTAACAACATTAAAAATAGTTTCTTTCTATTGAATGCCTATTTATGGTGCCATACACTGGACTACGTTTTATAAATGTTTTCTTAAATCATCAAAAACAAAATGAAACAAAAACACAGGGGTATTACTAAGTGCATTTTACGAATGAGATCAGAAATGTTAAGTCATGGGCCCAATGTCACAACAGCTGGTAAATGCCAGCATTCAACCCCAGGCTGTTTGGCTCTACCATCATTTGTTCACTATTCCAGGTAGTTTCTGGAATGGGCTCATTAGTTTTGTCTTCTTGTTATAATTTATGCCATTTTACTATCCTTCATTAATTAAATTACATTATATTCTGTATCTTTACTTGAAGCTATCAGATAAAATTCAGGGGGTATCCACATAAACATAAAAAGGGCCTAGGCTTTGGAATATTAAGAATTATAGTAATAGCATTTGTTGAGCATATAACTCTAAAACCTGTGAGTACCAAATTTTAACATCTGTTTAGCATCTAATTATGTGCCAAGCTCCATATTAGCCACTTTACATATCCTATTTAATCCACTCAACATGCTACGTCTCTCCTCCTCCATAACCTCATTTCACAAACAAGAAAAGTGGCTCAAAAATGTTAACTGATTTCCTAAGAGTCATGTAGGAAGACAGATCTAGATTTCACATTTGCAATTATTAAGATGGATGAGATACAATGCTTAGATAATAACTGCATCTAGTTTTAATGTTTGAGACTTTTTGATATTTTGTACAGCTGCAAATTAGTGTTACAATTACTATAGATACTATTAAAAACAGTATTCTTTACCAAAGAATTGCTCAAAGGCAAAGGTTGTACTACCTTTAGCTGCAAGAGTTGTCCAGATAGTAGAAGAATCAATCCCATTTTATAGTGAGGTTATCAGGGCACGAGCAGTGGTATTATTAAACTCTACTTAGGCTGGGCAAAAAAGCCCACAGCTTATCTTTCCCCATCTGTTCCCATTTCCTCGTGAGAAAAAGAGCCCCTTGATAACAACACCGTCATTGTAAAGCACAATTTGGGGGACTTATACTTCAGTAATAGTAACAGAAGTATGGCTGATTCATATTTTAACTGAAATTCATACATGTCTGAAAATCCAATAATTGGAGAATTACACTGAATGGTTAACGAATCCATGAGACCAAAGTGAAGCTAATAACTCTCATCAATTTATAATTTAATTATAATTTATAATTAAAAAGTGGTAATAGCAGCAATTGAAAATAGCAGTCAATTTAACACTTAAAATAAAGCATCATTTTCCCAAATTATAGAAATTCCACACAAAGTGCACATACACACATGTGCGCAGTAGGAGTTTTGAAACGTTTCCAAGTATTGCATGGCAACTAGATTTCGTAGAATACTGAATAGAGTCCTTAGCCTTATGCAAAGGGAAGGTATAAAGGAAATTCAATCATTCATCTGCCATATTTGAAAACCTGCATTTTTTAAGATTAGTAGGCTGTGGTCCACACATTGAGACTGTTGATCTTGAGTAAAATTCTCAATTCTTGACACCATATTTAAGAGGGACACAGACAAATTAAAGTAGAACTAGACCAAGATAAACAAAGCACGTAACACATGGCACCAATTCGGTATTTAATAAACACTTGTTGATCCAAATTGTCAAAAGGTTAGAAGAAATACAGATAATCTCAAGGGGAGATATAATCATTGCTTTTACAATGTTAAGATTATCATGTAGACAGGAATAGGTTAATTCTGTGATGACTTTAAATATAGAACTTCAATCACTGAGAAGAGCCAATTGCAGGGAAAATTTGCTTCCAAATAAGAAGGAATTTTGTGATAATTAGAGCCACTGAATAATAAAAAGGTTTGTTTAAGGTAGTAACAATCTTGTTCCTACAAAGTATTCCATTACAATGAAAGACTATCTTTCCGAGATTAGTCATAAACAATTCCTATATCCTACAGACGCCTGGACTATGCAATCTCTAAAGTCTTTCTAAAACTTCTCATTTTAACTTCCTCTACCAATCACCATTAATTTGTGACTTAGGTGTTTGTCTTTAAATTCACAGTATGCTTTCACATTGAAATGCTGTTTCAACTTTTGTCTGTATAAAGTTACTTGAGAAAATGAGATTTCTACCCAAATATTCAAGCCCCCTCAAACTAAATTATCCTCTACGCTTTAAAATGTCATATTAAAAATTAAGTATTTATTTATATTTAAAATTATACTGATTACTTTACAGACTTAAGAGAGGTCCCAACACTTAAGAATAAATGAATTTTTATTTATTTACAAGAGTAAATAAAAGAATTTGGAAATGACAGGGAATATTTCATGGTAAGGCAATTACTATTAGCATATTCACCTGATACTGGCAGAGATTTTGGAAAGCTGGCGAGGCTGGTCTCGGATGCGCTCTGAAGCTCCCGGAGCCTCGTGAGGTACTGCTGCTGCCCCGGAGCACCGTCTTCACTGTCGAATGGTCTTTTCTGAGCAGCTCCTTGCTTCTGAAACGTCAACTTCAAACCACCTTCCTGTTCAACAAACACCATTATTAAGAAGGAAACAATTAAAAAAATCTCACCGCATGATACCAAGAGAAATTTTTTACTTAGAAAAACTGAATTAAAAACCCTGAAACATTAATCAGTTTCTCTTCTTGTTCATAAATCAATTGAAGAAAACATGTAACTGACTTCTATAATGAATATTAAAATTTCTATCTTAAATGAAAAAAAATCCAGGTACTATACACTTTTCTGAGCAAAACAAAGTTTTCCATGTGACTAGTACATTATAACACTTTCAGCTTCAGAGATACGTCTCTACATACATTATTCGTGCGACATTTTACAGGATATTACCCATGTTGTAGATACCAAGTAATCAATTTAGCTTCAAAAATCATACTGAAAAATGAAATATTACTGATAACAGCGCATGTTAAATGTTTAAAACAGAAAGTGCAGTGACATACCATTTAAATATTATATAAAAGAACCAAAACAATTAGAAATTGTCAGACTGTTTATGAAAGCATCTTGATCAGCAGAAGGACTATTTTCAGAAGTATAGGTAGAGAAACACATTTAATGATGATCCCTCTAGTAGAATATTCAAGTTTAATAACCTAGATATCAAAAAGAAAACAATCCAAATACCAGAAAACAAGTATGTGAAGGAAGTAAGAGTAAGAGCAGGCAGCCATTTGCAGGAAAAGCATGCTGCACACCGCAATCGCAATCAGGTCCTAGGGCAATAAAAATAAACATACGTCTTTGATTTTCACTGTAAACTCCTTTTCTCGTACATGCTTCTTCACCTTTGACATCTGTGTCGACTGATCATGTTCTTCTTTAACACCGGCACCTGGAGGAGTGGGTACACTGGGCTCGCTATATTCTGTAGCTGCACCAGGGCTGTCCAGCAGTTTTGTGGTATAGAAAGAAGCCACTGTGTTGGCATCATAACTTCTTCTAACTGAAGGCCACTTCCCTTTCAGAACCGTTTGACAAATACTGTCCAACCGGTTGATCATCACACGATCCTGGAAAAGAATACGATGTCAAAGGACAACTTTATTAATTAGAGCTCTGGAGATCAAATGGCTCAGAGCCTTGATGGATTTAACCCTGGTACAACATACGTGTGACTGGGATGCATTCATATTCTCACACAGATATTACAATTCTGTAAGAAGTTATTCCAGTATAAATTCCATTGGTAAAGTTAAAAAGTATTATAAAGATATTTTCCTATTCCTTTGTTTTTATACTTAGTATAGTGGTACAGGTTCCTTGTAAAAAATTCAAACAACTCAGAAGTGTATAAAAGAGTAGAGAGTTCTCCACTCCTCCATTTCCCAACCTCACTCCTAAAGGTAAGTACTCTTGTACTAGTCTAGTCACGCACTGGAAGAATTCTATTAATCCAATCTGAACTTCTACCACTGAATGTACATGTACTTAAGTGAACTTTTTTCCTAGGTCACAATTGATTATGGTAAATTTCTGCAAGGAGACACAGTTGAAAGCACTTATTTCATAAAAAGTACTTGAACATTATCTTGTCTGTGAATGCAAGCATTCATTATCTTTTATTCTGAACATTCTAAGGTTATGTTGGGAAACATATACATTTAATTTTTATATTTAATAATTTACTTGACAGTAATAATGGATACTTTTAATGCTAACAACCAAAATATCATCCTACATTTTATAGTGACCTATTTTTCTACATAACAAGAATATCTATCATTAAAGCAATATAGAAAAATACCCACAAAATGATCTATTCCAGCAAGAAATTATTCATTTACCTTTGGCCAATAAGAAGCTGCCAACATGTATCCACCTTGTAAGATATAAGCAGACTCTGGTGTCCCATTGTTCATCTGGAAACTATCCTGGGTCTCATCCTGGGTAGTGCTCAGTGATGCAACACTTTCTTCATCATAGGCTTTCCTGTGAGGGGTACCTTCTCCTAAAAACAATTATCACTGTATAAAAAAGACTACATAAAACAATTTACATACACTTTTCAAATCTCATACAATTATTCAGATATATTTGAAAATGCAAAAGTAAGAAGTAAAAACAAATGGTATAAAAGGGAAAAAATTTACCTAGACTACAACAAAGTACTCATTATTTTTAAAATTAGCATAAAAGCAAAATAAATGGCATCAAGGAGTTTGAGAACAAAGGGTTAACAAAACGTCCCTTTCTCCATGAAAATTTGACCCTCAGTTCACGCTGTTTCCCTGGAAACAGATAAACTGATTGATAGACTGCATCTGGACTGGGAGGACCATAAATACCTGTTGGGGATACTGTAATTCTCTCAGGGGACCCTCATCTCTGCTCAGAGATGTCCACTGTGGCAACCCTGAAAGTTATGCCTAAGGAGCTGTTACAGGACATTCTGGCTCCTGTGGGGTATGAGGCTCTTTCAGCTAGAGTGGCTCCTGCACCCACTTGATACTCATTTCCTTGCACGTGAACTGCTGGACTGCTGCAAGGACACCTGCAGAAGAGGACTATTTAGTACTACTCTACTGATAAGCTGCAGTTCCTATGTCTTTCTGATTAGGCAGCTGCCAAGTAGGGCTTATGATACTCTTGTTGGTCTGATTGCTTAATCTAAGAATCCTGGTGGCTGTTACAAAATATTATCTTTGTTTGTTCACTGATCAACTTGTTCCAGGAAAATATAATACTAAATTTAAGGCAATCACAAAGAAATAAAATTACATGTAAAATCTCTAATTCCTCTGTTTGACTAATCCATTTTGCAATTCCTTGAATACTGAACAGGGAGTGTATACCAGTAATTCTAATTTCCTTTTCAATAGTGCTTCTCTAAGAAAATCTGTACATATAAAATTTTAGCTAACAATGTTAAACATACTTAAGTTATTTGAATCAATCCTTTTCATTTTCACTTGAAATGTCTTAAAATAGCAAAAGTATTTTATGCATATACCTCGCTTTTGGACTTCCTCTTCTTCACTGTCACTTTCTTCTGATGAAGATGAAGAGGAGGAGGATGAGGAGGAGGACGAGGATGAAGACGAAGATGATGCTGAAGAACAAGAGGAGGACGAAGAAGAACTAGAGCCTGATCGAGAGTGGGAACAAGACGAGGAGGAAGACGAGGAAGAAGAGGATCTGGAAGAACAGGACGACCTCTCAGAATCGGAGTCAGAATCAGAACTAGACTCCGATCCTCTTTTGTGGACTCGCTGTTTCTTAGAAGCTGGGTTTGGAGTTAGGGGTTCTGTTCTGGCTGCAACCATGCGTCTGTCTGCTTCGCCTTTTCCACCAGATTTCTGGTTTCCAGTAGCCTGTGGTAAAATACCATTCTTTGGACTTACAGGCTCAGACTTTATTAGTGTCCTGGTTTCCTCAGAAGACATAGATTCTTCTTCAGAAGACTGAGGCTCCTCTTTAAGGTTTTCACTTTTAACTTTCACATCCTCTAGAACAATACCTTTTGCATCTAGGAGCCTAGGTAGAGAGGTAAGAGGAGAAGCAGAAAGTGCTACTTGATATTGCTGTAAAAGTGGGGTAGAAGTCCTTGAATGAGCCATCTTACTTTGACTGTAGTTCCTTTGAGCTGCCATAAATGAGAGTTCAGGATCACGAAGAATGTGATAGTCTGTTCGGCTCACCCCATGTTTAGCAGCTCCAATAAGCAAGTCCCTATCATGAGGGCCACACTCCCACCAGACAGGTAAGTCTGGATTTGGATGGCAAAGCTTCAAGCGTTCAAACAATTGTGGATGTCGGAGGGCCTGCTCCCGTACTTTCCTTAGAAGTTCAATGCGATACAAAGTCCTAGAAGCACGTTCTTCTGTGATTGGCTGGATAAAAATATTTGGATCCACGAATTCTACATTAAAACAATAACAAAAATAGTAACCTCAAAATACTTCATTATAGATTTTAAACAAATAATGTAACTTCTAAAATGTACCTCTAACTCAGTATCATTGTATAGTTTCCAGAATTTCCTTTTAATATTTTTAACGAGAAAAATACTTACTCAAACTCACTTATAAACACAAAGTAAACTGTTAAATAATGCCCCATAAACAAACATAGGCCCACATGTCCCTAACTGCACCGAGGTAACTCAGGGCATTGCAGTGAACTCACAAGTACACCAAAGCCTTTCATAAAATTTGAGGGAAATTGGGGCCAGCCCGGTGGTGTAGTGGTTAAGTTCCTGCACTCTGCTTCGGCAGCCTAGGGTATGCAGGTTCAGATCCTGGGTGTGGACTATATACTGCTCATCAAGCCATGCCATGGCGGCGTCCCACATATAAAAGAGAGGAAGAACGGCAACAGATGTTAACTCAGGGTCAATCTTCCTTACAATAACAACAACAAACAAAAAATTGAGGAAAACACAGTGATATTTGTCAAACACTGTATGAACTACTAGCTTGAGAGAGTTCACTTTCAACTTAAGACCATGCTATATTCCTTTTGGTGGAGGCCTAGCTTTGCAAGCAGAGATACTGGTAGCTGGGAAGAGCTCAAAAAGACCAGAGCTTGTTGAAATAATGCAGGGACCACCTGAAGGAGCTCCTAATGGCTAAATTCAGAACAATAAGAACATCAAAATGAATAATGATAGTATAGAATTATGACCTACAGAATAAATATCCATTAGTTCATATTGACATGAATAAATAATTGATGCAGTAGACTAGGAAGAAGGAACAGTTCTTCCTTGCAGTAGAATTCCACAATAAAAACTGCTGGAAGATCTCCTGAGGGATACTAAAATCAATGGGTGAATGAGGAAAAACAGGATTTGTATGGTCTCCAAGTATCTCTTCAAGATACTTGTTGACTAGAGGGGAAAAGACAGCAATTTTACACTAGAGAAACGCAGCACAAATCACTTAAAACAAGCAATCAAGGGTAACAGCATCAGTACTAAGACATACTGACATCATGAATCCCATGATATTATGTTCTGAGAAGGACACATCTTCATTTCTATGGTACTCCTGCTAAAAATGCATAACCTTAGTCCAATGATGTGAAACGCAAGACAAATCCAAACTGAGGGGTTTATGGCAAAATAACTGATCAATACTTTTCAAGGTCGTTAAAAACAAGAGAAAAACTGAGGATCTGTTACAGACTGCAGGAGGCTAAGGAGAAAGAACAACCAAACACAATGTGGGAGCCAGGAACAAAAAAAGACATCAGTGGAAAAACTGGTAAGATTTGAATAGATATTTAATTTAGTTAATGGTATTGTACGAAAGTTAATGTCCCGGGCTGATAATTATACTATAATTAATCATGTAAGATTTTAACATGTAAGGATTTTAATCATGTAAGATTTTAACTCTAAGGAGGCAGAGTATGGGTTATATGGAAACTCCTTGTTCAGTTTTTACAACTTTTCTGAAAGTTGAAGAGTAGTTCAAAATAAAAAGTTAAAAAAAATCAAGGACCATGCAAAATTAACATAGAACAAGAAATAAGAGAGTATCCATTCTACTTCCAAGATTTGAGGTGTGCCCAACAGATGCACACATCCCATTAGTAAGTAACTGGGTATTTTAGAAAGAAATTTTTCTTTCAGTGTATGTTATGTTTTCAAACAATTACCAGATTGTTAGGACATAAATACTTATTAAGTTGTTTGAACCTCATTATTCATTAAACAGAACTTTTGACTTCAAGTACTATGAAAAATTACTGAGACATTAAGGGTGCTAAGAACTGGGGAATCCCGTTTGGGAAACTCTGATCTAAGTAAAACCTCACGCAGATTTCTAACAAGGAAACGCTACCTTTTCAATCATTATTTAGTAACTAACCCTTTCCCTTTTCTTTTAAAACTGGATTCAAAAGTGATGAATTGGGGCCGGCCCAGAGGCACAGTGGTTAAGCTTGCGTGCTCTGCTTCAGTGGCCTGGGATTCAGCAGTTCAGATCCTGGCCGCTGACCTACACACTGCTCATCAAGCCATGCTGAGGCAGCATCCCACATAGAAGAACTGGAACAACTTACAACTAGGATATACAACTATGTACTGTTAGCTCAGGGCCAAGCTTCCTCACCAAAAAGTATACCTTTAAAAAAAAAAAGTGATGAGTTTATTCACATAACTTTATATTGCTGATGAGAATTAAGGAAAAAAAGAGGGCCTCTCGGTAACCATAAATAATAGAAGACAAAATACTTAGCTTTATCTGTCTTTTTAAATCCATTTATGGTCTTACAATAGACCTTAAAGTAGACTAAAATCTACTCTGAGTTATCTGGTATTTGAGTAATCAAGCGACTCACTACCCTATTCAGTGGACTGACAAATCTGTTAGGAAATAAAATTAAAAACAGGAAACAAACCTACATGAAATTTAAGTCCTTTTATAAACCACTTACATTTTTACTATGAAACCATAGTAAAGCCATAGGAACCATAGGAAGCCACTGGGGTTAGCAGTCAGAAACCATATTCAGTAAAGAATGGAGATGGCTGCTTACAACAGCACTACTGAGAGGAACTGCTGACAGGAGGAGCTATTTCTCTGGGCTTCGAGAACAATGACATTCATCCCAGAACAGCTCCTTAGCTGAGCATTAGCACCTCTGATTGCTGTCTTTTTTTGAAGGCACTCCGTGATTGTTTTCCTACTAAAACTCTGTGAAATGTCTTTTGAGTGGAGACCTCATTCCTTGCAATATTATTCGTGTAAACCAGCCCTCTAGTGCAGTTCCTTTAAGCTGGACTGAAAATACAGCTTAGTTTCGTTTACCAAAAGCTATCCTTTATCTTCTACCTGCCCCAATCATAAATCTAACACTAAATAAAAACACCGGCTATTTCCTCAAAACTCAATGGGTACCTTTAGTCTCTTTAGATCTCATTTTAATAGGAGGATTAAGAAACAGGGGATCTTTAAGCAGTTTATTTACAATTCTGAGAAAGTGCTGACGTGTTGAATTAGATAGTATTGAAATAAAAGTTGGAGATTTCTGAATTTTAGTGGTTTTGCTTTTTGATCAGAACAAGGAAAAAAAGAAATTTTATACATACCTTCCTTGGAAGGAAGACGACAAACCCTCCGACACATGGACATGAACGCATACAAGTATTTCTCCAAACTATCATCAGTTTTCTTATGTAGCCTAGCCATAGCTCTAAATTTTGTCCAATCAAACTGGCCTCTGTCAGGATCAAATACTACTCCAAATGTAGACACAACCCTATAAAAATCAGCTTCTTCTCTTCTTGTCCATCTATTTCAAATCAGATTAAAGAAAAAGATACATTGGTCACTGAAAAAAATATTTATTAACGTTGAATATAATGACTATAATAAACATTTAACCTAACACTTTAAAGGATTAAATCCAGTGTTATTGCTTTGTAAATAAATTTTAAAATGCTAGTAGACTCATCCATCCAACCACGCTTCTTTTCCTTCATAATAATAGTTTTTTGCATATTTATCATGTGAGAAAACATGCATGGGATATAAGATTATATGATATGATAACCCTTCCTTTAGAATAAAGATAAAACATTTCAAACATATTTATAGCATAAGGTAGTATTTTGTAGTTTTATGCATTATAGCAACCTAAAGTATTTTAGGAAGATTAATCCATATCTGACAGACTGAAGGAAAATGTATGTGGTAGATTAGAGATGGTCATTAATTCTTTGCCAGTCTTCCTATTGAGAGGTGCCACCTATTTCCCTTTCCCTTAAATCTTGGTTGGCCCTGTGACTTTTCTGACCAAGAGTAGGAGACAAAAGTGACATTTTTACTTCTGAGGCTGGGCCTTAAGAAATCTGCAACTTCTGCCTTTGCTACTTGGAATGCTCCCTCTTAGAATCTGAGCTCCCAGTTGGCAGCCAGCACCAACTGCTAGCCATATGAGTAAGGACCCTTTGGACCTTCCACCCATCTCAGCACTCCAGTCAACACCACAGGAGGCAGGAGAACTACTGGGGCAAGCCACAGAATCATGAGAAACAAAAAACTGATGTTTTAAGTCACTATGTTTTGGGATGGGTTTTTATCCAACGATAGATAACTGAAACAGTTATCTGTTTCAGTGAACCCTATTTACAGAGGTTTGAAGATTATGTGTAGGATAGTTAGTCTGAAGTTTCAGACTCAGTAAATTCTGGTTACAACAAATGTGCTGTAAATGAAACGAGAACAATGATTTTATCTTCCAGAGAACATCTAAGGACCCAGGTTTAACAGGGAGGCCAGGTTATTGCTAAACACTCCTATTCTTTTCCATGTATTCCCTCCTTTTTAAGAAGAGAAAGCTTATGTGATGAGAGAAGCTTGCCTGTCTTCTTCACAAGGTCTCTTGCAAGAAGCTCCACTACTATTTGTTGCCCTTTGACATGGTAGTTCCAAGGGTTTATTCTCTGTAGAAAGCATGGATGGACTGGTCTTTCATACCTTCTTATATCTCAACAATGTCAAAATGTAAAATAAGATAGAATGGAATTTATTTCATGTAATTTAAAGATGTTTGATAATTTAACTTTTGAGTTTGCTCTGCACATTCATGTTTTTTCATACCTCACTGTTCATGAACATGACAAAAGAATGATTAAATATAAAGTATGTGTAATAACTATAAAATGCAATCATCTTTATTAGTTTTACCATATTTGTGTATACATGTGTGCGAGCATGTATACATGTCCATCAAGCACTTTGTTTTGACCAACTTCCCTACCTATATGTTTTTCATAAAGTGAAATAATCACACCCTAACAGCCTTCAGAATGAACGACTATATTTAGATATTATATATTAAAAATTTAGTGCTATTGTCTTACCTCTGCTGTCTTTCTATCTTGGCTGCCATTTTAGGATTAAGAGTGGCTTCTTCATACACAGGCTGCATTACACTGGCAGGCACTGAGAAAGTAGGTTGTAGCTGCTGGATTTGTCTGTTTTTATTAGTACGCTGATAAGCTGTGATGAGACGCCTCAAACGTGTGGTTAAAGCTGACTGAGTAGGCCAATAAATTTTATCACCCTCCATCAGTTGACCATCTACATTTAAAGAAACTCAAGTCAATTAAGAAAAAAAAACACTAAAAAACAAAAGCAAAACAAACAAAACTAGACAGATACTGTAATGAAGCTTACCAAAGCAGCACAACCTCCCTACTTAAAAAATCTTTTTCTTTCAATCTGGTTATGTGAAAAACAAAAATCTCTCACTATAAAAAAGTTTTTTTATAACTACAGCCCTAAAAACATTACAACAAACTTTAAGAGTAGCTCACAGGAAGTAGGTCACAGCGGACTAAAGAACCACCATGTTATCTATTTAAAGAGAACTTGACTTGCACAGAAAATACAAGTCTTGCATTTCCAGGTCTAATATATGTTACTGGTTGGCAAATACTCAATGTCTTAACTTAAATTAAAAGTCAAACTGAAACCATGAGAAGTTGAATACTACACTTTTCTAACGGAAGCTTTCTGTATTAAATTTATCTCAATTTAATTAGAATCAAAACATTTTAAAAGTCATTAAGGAGAAACATACATTTAAAAAATTCAATATGACAATGCTGTAACTTTTAAGTTTTTATTCACCCAATAAAGTACAGGATCTAATTCCCTACTTCCAGAGTGTAATATTATAATTATATACACCATAATCAAGCAGATCATTCATGCTCTGCAAAAACTACTCCTTTGTTCCTGTTGAACCACCAGAGGGTGAGGCACTATTCCCCTTGGGTGCCAGCTGGGAATGAGCGTACTCTAGCGACAGTCTATTTCTATTTGGTATCAGAAAGAAGTAGAAGCAAGATCCTGAACAGAAAAGTTTTGTAGAAACTGAGTGATAAAGAATGGTTCTAATGTGCACGTGGAATTAAGAAGTTGTTGAATGGACTATTGAATCAACACTATAATGATGAAATCTCACATGTAAGTTTAATAATCAAGCCATGAAATCATCAAAGCTTCTATTCTATAAAAAAGGAGTCACTGCATAAAGATTTGAAACAACTGAAAATATTGTTAAACTCCCAATCAACTAGTATGTCCTATAATGATTCTGGGTGTCTTCTATAAAAATCTCATATACATTTGAAACACTATAAAAGTGTATTAGTTTATTGATCTCATGGTATCATGAAGACATAAATTTAAAATAATACTAAATAAAGACAAGTGCAATTTACCTCCATCTGCTATTACAAGATCTCCTGGTGAGGAAACATCATCCTTTTAAAAGAAAATAGAAATTTTAACAGGGTAACTGGATCATGACATAGATAAGAAAGGAGAATCAAACTTCTTTATAATAGAGAACTTTTCTGCAATAGGACTTTTAATGATTAATTTAGCAAAAATAAAATTTCACTTTCTTGCTCTCAATTCTTACCTTTCACACTTCTTTATTGCTTTTGACAATCAGACCAGTCATTATTTACTAAAATTATTTCCTTTTCTATGATTACTTTTAGGCTAATTTCTTTTCCTCCATCCTTTTTCTAACTGTAAATATGCCCTAGGTTTTATTGCTAACCGTTTTTTTTTCATTCTATATACCAACTCTCAGATCATTCATTCATTCTCATATTTGACCATTAGATAATCTGCAAATCTTTTATTTCTCAGCCTCAAACAGTTTGCTTGTGGTGTATATCTAATTTTTATCTGTCAACAGATCATCTCCAATTAGGTATCCCAACATTACAGTAAACTTAATACGTTCATAACCTTGGTGATTTTGTCTCAATGACTACTAGTTTCTATTGTTGTTTTAGAAAAGCTTAAAGTTAGAATTACCATCATTCTTTTGAAGGTAGGTCTTTTTTTATTTGGTTACTTTTACATCTTCTCTTTGTCTGGGGTATCTGTAGTTTTCGCAGGATATTTCTTGGAGTAGATTTAGTTTTATTTATCCTGTCAAGATTCACTTTAGTTCTTGAATCTGAGGATTCCTATCTTTCATAAAATCTGATATTTCTTAAAATAGGGCTTCTGCCTTATGCTCTCTAGTCTTTCCTTCTAGAATACCTATTAGACATTTGCCAGATATTATCATGCTATCCTCTTTGTCTCTTAGAAGTGTTTCATATTTTCATTGTGCTAGCTATTGATTTATTGGCTCTCAGCTCTAAATTTACTGTCTCTTTTGCCAGCTCTGAGAAAACAGATCTGGGCTCTTTAAACATTTTTTCCTAGCTGGCCAGTAATGATGTCAAGCTTTGTAAGTGATGGGAGCCTGAGAGACACTGTAGGAGGAAAGGGGTTTTACTTCCTGCTTCAGTAAGCTTCTTCCTTGTTCAGCTCCCACAGCACAGGTAGCTTCCCAAGTGCCAGCTCCTGCAGTTCAAGCAGCTTCTTTAGCACCTGCTGGGCCAGCAGCTTTCCCTGGCAACCTCTCCCTTGTGTGATTTAGTAGCAGTGTCTCCAGTGAGACACTTCCCCAGGGAAAACTTCCTTGGCACCCCTAAAGGGCAGATTTCCAGCAAGTTCCAGAGGTTGGATTTCCAGGAAGCTGTACCAGTGTGGCAGCACAGCAACTTTTCTGCCATCCAGTGAGCTACGGCCATGCCCTCCCCAAAAGGTCAGGATCTCAGCCCTGCTGGGGGTGGGACTCTTCCTTGGGTGCTCTACGTCAGCCCTAGGAGCAGAGGTTATGCCCATATTCTTTAGAGTTCTCTTTCCTTCTTACTGGCCAATCTCTCATTACTTCAATCCTCTTATTATAGGCAATAATTCTTTTTCTTTCTTTTTTCTTTTTGAGGAAGATTAGCCCTGAGCTAACATCTGCTGCCAATCCTCCTCTTTTTTTGCTGAGGAAGACTGGCCCTGAGCTAACATCCATGCCCATCTTCCTCTACTTTATATGTGGGACTGCTGCCACAGCATGGCTTGACAAGCCGTGCATAGGTCCGCAACCAGGATCCAAACTGGTGAACCCCAGGCCATCAAAGTGGAATGTGCCAACTTAACTGCTGTGCCACTGGGCTGGCCCCCAATAATTCTTTACATTAAACTTTCCCTGTTCAATTTACTATGTGGTTTTCTATCTTGATTGGCTCAAACTGATTCATTATGCTACATTATGGATAATTTCCTCATGTCTATCTTCTAAATTATTTCTTTTCTCATGAGCTGTATCTAATCTGCTTCTCCAGCAGAATGTTAAGTGTGTTTGTTGAGTTTTAAATTTCAATGACTGTATTTTCTAATTCTAAAGTTACATATAATTCTTTTTCATATGTCCCTAGTCTTTTAAAATCATATCCTTCTTTTGATCCTGGTTCTTTCTTCAGTCATTGAAAAATTTATTTATTTTCTATTTCAATAGCCCTATTATCAGAAATTCTTAGATGTCTAACCTTGTTCTTAGCTGCATGTACTAACATTCACTCATGGTGAATCATTCCTCATATATTTTAAATTTTAGGATTTCGACCTCATTTTATGGTGGGCTTTATCTTCAGGACTCAAGTATAATCTGGATTGAAGTTGTTTCTTTCACAGTTTTTTTTTCTTTTTGTTTCTATCAGGTACCTCATCAGTATTACTAGCCTGGGACCCCTGTTTATATTACATTTTTGGCTTGAGGGTTCCTGGACCATGCAGACAAAGTAAAAGAATCAAACCACAAACTCAAGGAAAGGCAGGCCTAAGGCTGTGAATTCTCAGGGGAGACAATTTTTCCCATACCAAGTCCAGGCTGAGATAAATGTCCTTGTTGTCTCCCTGTGCTGATTGTCAGACAGCTCTGACTTTATACAGGATTTGAGTTCTCACCGCCACACCTGGGCCTATGCTCATCTTGTCCTCATATAGGCATTAAAATCCAAGTCCCGTGGATATCAAGACCAGCAAATCCTGTCTGAAAAGTCATCAATTCCCCCACTCCACAGATTATTTTCTGTATTTCAACCCAACTCTTCTTCTTTTTGACTTAATATAAACAGAGTACTTAGAACTATGCTTTAAGCAGGTCATAATTCCTCCAGGCACCATCCTCTATTTCAAAACTCTTTATGCAGGTATAGTTTCTATCTGTTGCTGTATACCGTTAGTATCTAAGTTATCACGGGATTTTGCCCTTGGACACCGTGTTTCTTAGTGCCTAGCAGTACGGCATGCGGGCAGGCCCCATTTCATCCACATGTCCAAATCAGCCTCCAGCTTGTCTAGAAGGGGAAATTGGGCAAATTCTGAATGATTACTTGTGATGTCTGCCAACCTAAGCTGATCACTAACTTAGATAATCTTCTGAAGAACAGAAGAATTATGTATAATGAAAAACATGTGAAGGAAAAACACACAAAAGAAAAAGCAAATAAAAGAAATCATGGAATAACTAGGATTGAGGATTTTAAAATATGACCCAAAGCATACCTCTATATCATCTTTAAAGATAGCTGGGGCAGGTTTGTATTCTGGATCTTCCACATCCCTGTTAAAATATCAACAAATGCTATAATTATTGTACCGGACTTAAAATTTCTCTTGACAGGACAAACAAATGGAGTCTGGTTGGAAAGACTTTTTAGTTTGTTTTAAAGGTCTCTGAACTGAAGTCTCTGTTCTCTAGCCAGAGGAGCCAAAGCCACAGCATGAAGGCTGTTACATGGTAAGTCAAAAAAAACCTAGTTCTAATTTACATTTATTCCCAAGTTCACTTTTAAATGTGGTATTATTAACGTAACATAGTCTCTTATTTTTCTCTTTTGGTAAGAAAAGAAAGATAATAAAGGCCTTATTACATGTATAATGAACAACATCATATTTCTCTTCAAGTGTAATATTCTTAGCTTTCTTCTTTCTTCTTATGCCCCTAGAATTCTATGGCCTTAATGGCCATGACCATTAAGAATGGAAAAATGAAGGACTCATCAAAAGAATGGGTGTGGGGCAGGTCTAGTCTCTTCCTTGATCATACTCTGTTGGCCAAGTGCTAACTAGAGTATCATTAACTTTTAGACTGTAAACTCCAATTCTCTTACTACCACATTAAAGATAAACATCACTGACACAGAATACCCTGATGTTGCTAGAGATATATGGAGAATTCACAGCTCTGAAATGCACATACCCATCCATATAATCATTTGCCCTCTGTTCTGCAGCAACTGCTTTCTCATCAGGTTTTCCCACTCTTTCCAGGAAGCATAATGCTGGGTCTGCTCGGATAGTGTTATATTTTTCATAACCTGGAGGAATCACCAATTATGAACATAAAAAGGATAAAAAGAAGAAAGATGTATAAACATAAGCATTCCTTATATTTATAGTGAATGATGTTTCTGGACTCATGGAACCATATATTAAAGTTTTTTAGAAATGATCACAAACATTACATGATCTGGCAATAAGTATATTTAAAAATGTAAATTTATCAGTTAAAATAAAAAAGAGGAAAAATTGATCACACACACATATTTTACATAAGAATGCTTCCTGCTAGAGAAGCAGGTCACATATGCCACCCTTTCATGAGGAAATGTAGTGACTGACAGACCTAGCTGGGTAGAGTATGCTTTATATGATGTATATAATAACATGGATGTCACTTGAATAAAGCTGTGAGTGGAAATCAGTAAACTCAGAACTAGTTGAATTACACTATACATAGAAGAACCCTCTATCTACCTTACTTCTCACTTACCATGTTTAAAAACTCCAATAAGAAGTGACTTATCAGCATCAAAATCCCACCATTCAGCAGGAACCTCTGAGTGGTCTGGTTCTGGGACCCAAACATCAATGTCACTTAAAAGAAAATTGTGATATGGCATTATGAATTATTACAAACAAGTCAAAGTAGAGGCAAAACTTTACCTAGCTTGGAAAAGCACTATGGTTTTTAATAAAAAGAAGTTAAGATTCTACTTCATTGATTTATTTTAATGCTTCATGAATTTGCCTTCACTGATTTTTTTATTTTCTACAATTACCACCAATTGAAATTACAAAATCACATGATATCAGCGAAGTTACCATAAAATGAATTAATAGTCTTAAGCTCAACAGAAGAAATAAGTTTCAACAAGGTTTACTTTACTCTTAAGGAATCATATTCTTTCCACTAATTTCCCTTAGATATTTATAGACGAAGGTTTCTATTGGAAAGTAGAGTCTTATGTCAGCAAACAACTCGACAAAAATCATCTGGTTCAAGTATTTCATTTTGTATATGAGAAGACTGAGCCCCTAAAAGGGCAAAATAATTGCTTTAGGCTGCAAAACAAGTTCTGTCTCTCATAGACCCCTACTGTTAAGAAAATCACACTGAAAAATTAAGCAATGCTTACAGGTAAAGGAAAATGACAAGTTTTTGATTCATAATTTGATTAAAACTCAAAGTGCTATTTTTACACTGTACATAAATAAAATCATACCATAAAATGACAAAATAATAAAGTACTAAAAATTATAAATCCATGATACTTTCTTTGGTAATTTTACTGTTTTCATGGGTATGAAACTACTAAGAATTTGTAATTTTGTAAACGTAATTTTTTACTTTGCTTATCACTTGAAATTGATATTGTCCCAGAAACCTTCTGCAAGTAACACTGAACACCTCTAAAAAGGAAAAGATGCCAAGCATAGAAGGAACGAAATGTTCACTTTTTTATCATTGTCTCCTCTAGCCTAGCAGACAGCTAATGTCTGACAACGATTAGCAAATAAGTATCAATATATACAGTATATATACTAATATATATAGTATATGTATTAGTATAATATATAGCAAATATATTAATATATAATATATATATAAACAAACACCATTTTTATATTTTATTCAATCAAAGAAGGAGTAGAGATTGGATAGGGTAAATTCCCTCAGGAAATCAAATATTCTAGTTGAGAATTTCCCTATCTGATACTCATGAATTATCAATTTTCAAAGAATCAGAGATATAATAAAACATAACAAATTATATTAAGTAGAATTTCTTCTCTTTGTCTTGGCACTATAATTTCATAAATAACAAAGGCCTATAGATTTGAAGAAATGGGGAGATTCCTACTTATAATTAAGTTGTGTGGCAAAAGTTAATTTGTAAGTTGATTGTCTTTGGGAACTCAAAATAAATTTTCACATAGAAATAAACTGATAGAGGCCGGCCCTGTGGAGGAATGGTTAAGTTCGTGCACTCCGCTTTGGTGGCCCGGGTTTTCGCCGGTTTGGATCCTGGACGTGGACATGGCACTGCTCATCTTGCCATGCTGAGGTGGCGTCCCACATGCCACAACTAGAAGGACCCACAACTAAAAAGTATACAACTATGTACTGGGGGGATTTGGGGAGAAAAATCAGAAGAAAAAAAAAAAGAAGACTGGCAACAGCTGTTAGCTCAGGTGCCAATCTTTAAAACTGATAAATGGTCAATATGTTCCTGAGCTAGTCCACAAGAATCCAATATTTAAACACTAATACAGCTGAAATAAAGAACAGTGACAATGAAAAGGAAAGACTTTTAAGTCTTATAAGTAAATGAAACATAAAAAATGGTTAAGATATTACTTTTCATAAGTGTTTCACAAGTGATTTGCTAGCCAAAAAAGTTTTTAACCCAAGCAATATGGAGACCTTTCCTCAGATTTTTAAAGAAGATTTTCTGTACTTAAATGAACATCTTATTATCCCTAACTTTGCTAAAAACAGAAGTGTTACAATCATAGTATTTTCTAGCTTAGTGCAGCAAAACAGAAAGAGGAAGACTGATTTTCCCGTGATACAACAAAAGTTGAAAAAATGAGGAAAAAATACAGTTAAGGAAAATATTTATTTTTGATTGATTTCCTAACCAGGACTAAACAAAGCGCAAGCACTGAAAGACAAAGGAAAGAAGGAGGAACGCTGGAGATGGGATCCCCAAAGGGGAAAAAAGTGGGTCAGATAGGTCCCCTTACCAACCATCAGGTGGCACTCTAAGCTCAAAACAGTGTGATGATCATCTAAGGCGGAAGGTTTTCCTGTTTGCAAAGAGTAAAAGGCACTTAGTATATGCCTCATGTTCAAATGTGCCGTATGCATGTCATTAACAGCTAGGGAAAGGAGTATGATAACGTGCATGTGCTCCTGTTGTTGATTTCTGTTTTCAAAGATTCAGTTCATGTGCTTTCTCTTGCATAAAGCCTCCTTTAACTCCCTCAGGCTAGATCATTCATTCAAAATGTATTTAAATAGCACACACTATGTGCTAATAATAGCAATAATAAGACAGACTTACCCCTGTGCTTGTGAACAGGTACCTGCAATACTGCATGATGAGTGCTGTGACATGGTACTCTGGGTATGTGTCAAAGCCAGACTTGAGAGGTCAGGAAAGGATGAACTGATGTCAGCTGAGCAGTAAGAAAGGGAGAATGGGGGAAAGAGAATGTTCCAGCAAGAATGTAAAGGCCTGGAGGCACTAGTAATCATGGCGTGTCTGAGAAATGTGTCTCTGAAGTTCACAGAGAGACAGATTTGGAAGACATTAGTATAAAAACAAAAACTGATGCCACAGAAAAGATGAGAACACCCAAGAAAAGTAAGTGACAAGAAAAGAGGGCTATGTGAAGACATTTAAGAGACAGGTAGAAGAGGTGCCTGAAAAGCAGAAAGCTAAAAAGAAAATCTATAGGAGAATGGTATCACAGAAGCATTTTTTTTTTTTTTTTTTGTATTTTACCCTTCTTTTATAGCTGGGCATTTCGGTTACTCTGAGTTTTACTACTAGAATGAGTGTGACAACAAACAGCCCTTACTAACTTTTTTTAATTAAGATTATGATAGTTTACAACCTTGTGAAACTTCAGTTGTACATTATTGTTAGTCTTGTTGTAGGTACACCACTTCACCCTTTGTGCCCTCCCTCAACTCCCCTTTCCCCTGGTAACCACGGATCAGTTCTCTTTTCACAGAAGCATTTTAAGAATGAAGTGGTTAATAATGGCAAAGTAAGACAAACACTATGATGTGTCCATAGAATAGCAAGAATGTTGGTGAAGAACTTCTTAAAGTGAATGGTGGAGTGACGGAGTAGAAGCTGAATTGTGGTGTAATGCATAGTGAACGGGAGAGGAGAAAAAGGAGACAGCAAATATAGATAGTCCTTTAAGAAGTGTGGCTCTGAAATCAAGGAGAGTAATAATATGGTAGTGTGAGGAGATACTAGGTCCAAAAGTGTTACATGTTTGTGTGTGTGTATAGATGTTGAGGGAGATGTCAACATGTTAAAATCCAAATGAGAAGCCAGAGAGTGGGAGATTAATGAAAGGAAAACAGAGGGCTAATTCATAGATCGAAGTTCCCAGGAAATTACAAGTGGATAAGATCCAGTCAGGCCAAGGGAAAAGAGGAGTCAACTGCTCAACAAGTATCTACCGGGTGTCACTATCAACTAGGTTTTAGGGGCTGGGAATACAATCATCAATAAGACAGACAGCATACTTCACCTTCAAGCAGCTTAAATTATAATGGGAAGAGAAAGATAATATAAAAATAATATGTGTAATTTTTAGAGTAATAGGCATCATGAATCAGATAAAATAATCTTAAAAGTGAGAGTGAGTGACTGGCGGGCTGCTTTAGCTAGGGTGGCCAGGGAAGGCCTATCTGAGGAGGCAAACCTTGAGTTGAGACCTGAATGATTTGAAGAGGCAGCTCTGTGGAAGATGAAGGTAAAGAGTAGTTGTACCAGTAGGAACAGCAATGAATGAGCTTGACATGCTGGAGGAACAGGACCCCCAGTGTGGCTGGAGCACTGTGGCAGAGGACAGAGCGAAGCAACAGATCACAGAGTTACGTAGAGCCTTGGAGTTCATAGGGAGTTTGGATTTTATTCTAAGAGAAATGAGGAGCATCTGGAAAATCTTAAGAAGAGGAGTGCCACGGCCTGATTTTTGCTTCAGAAAGATCACCCTGGCTGCTGTGTGAAGGTCAGACTGTATATAGGCAGAAGTGAAGGCAGAAAGACCCAATCAGGAGGCGACTGCAAAAGTCTAAACATGAGATAATGGTGGCTTGGACTACGGACCTAGCAGAGGAGATGGTGAAAAGCGCTGAGATTTGGCATATACTTTGTTGAGCTAACAGGTCTTCCTAGAGGGTTTGAGAGGAAGAGAGGAATCAAGAATGAAACCAGAGCAACTGTGTGGTACATTTACTAGGATGGAGAAGGCATTAATGTGGGAAGGTGGGAGGGAAAGGACTGGAAACAGAAGATTTGGGAGAGCCAGGGAAAGTTTAAGATGTCAGTTAGACTTTCAAGTGGAAATGTTAGAAGGCAGCTGACTCTGAGCATAGAGCTCAGGGGTGAGTTCTGGGATGAATATGTAAATATGAGAGTCATCTGTTTATAGATCATATTTGGTATGATGAGACTACATGAGTTCACTTAAAGAGAAAGTATGGACAAGAAAGAGAGCTGAGGACAGAGCTCTTGGTCCATCCAAAATTTAGAGATCTATGAGAGGAATAAGAGCTAGCAAAGGAAAATGAAGAGGAAAGACCAGTGAGGACGAAGGACAACCAGGAGGGTACAGCAGCATGGACGCCTACAGAAGACAGTGTTTCAAGAATAATGGCAAAGTAGATTAAGTTTAGAGAATTGATCACACTGTAGGTTATTAGCGGCCTTGTTAAGAACCATTTCGGTGAGTTAGTGGGGATGAAAGATTAATTGGAATGGCTTGAAGAGAAAATGCAAGGTAGAGAAGTACAGACAGTAAGCACAGACAATTCTTTAGAGAGGTTTGTTGTGAAGGGAAGCCAAGAAATGGAGTGTTAGTATGTATGTTACAGGAGTTTCTTTCCTTTTTTAAGTGTATGATATTAAGATATGCATATATGTCAGGAGAGTGACTCAATAAAGAGGGGGGGAAATGACGATTCAGGGAAGAAAGGAGATTACTACAGGAATAAAGTCCTTAAAAGGTAATAGACAAGATCCAAGTCACAAGGGTTGCCATAGGAGGTACATTTCTACTGTATCCCAAGGGAAGGTATAGGTGGACACATATGCAAGTAGAACTGAAGGCAGCTCTTGTATGATTGTGTCTCTGTATTTTTCCATGAAATATATAGCAAAGTCATCATTGGAGGGTGGTGGTGGTAGGGTGAGAAGATGGTTTGAGGAGAGAGGTGTGAAATGGTCCCCTTAAAGAGTAGGAAAGTGAATGTACGAGTTATGGTGGTTAAACAGCTTGTTTGTGTTTCATCTCATTTGAGAAGGATGCTCATAAATTCATAATGAATCAATTCAGCAGGGTTTGCTTGATTTTCTCCAGCAACATTCAACTGCTTAGGTGTAGGCAAGAAGTAAGTGGATATTTGGGATTTAACATGGGTTGGGGTTGTGCCACATATGTAGAACAGAGGGAAAGGCAGGCAAAGGATTTTAAGTAAGCAATGGTCGAAATCCAGATTTAAGAGGTAATTCTGTTACTGGTGATGGCAAGATTAAGTATATGACCGTGTGAGTATGTAGCTGTGGTGGGGAGAAAAAAAGATGACTGCGGATAAAGGCCAAGGAACTGAGAGACCAGAGTGTTGAATGGATCATACATGCACATAAAAGTCACCATAAACTCTTCCACTGTAGTAAGAGGGAAGAAGAATGAGCATACAAAGGTTACATTTTAGATTTGGTGGCAGGAAGCTACTACTACTACTGTTATTATTGTTATTATGTTACAACTTTTAGTGAAAGAGCCAAAGATGAGATGTATAGAGGAAAAGCAACAAATTGGCAAGGACTAATTCTCTAAATTCAGTGGATTTTGCTTCTTGTGAATTTCACTAAATAAGGAGCCACTTTATATACAATTTCCTGGTCAGATAATTTTTGCCTCATCACGTTAATAAAAAATAAATAAAAACATGTTATTTAATTTACCTTGCATCAACTCCATCAAATACTTTCTGACACTCATTTCCAATGACTTCTTGCTTTAGATAATACAGCATTCTTACACGAAGCAAAACCCTAAAAATGAGGGGGAAAAATATCAAAAGACACAAAGATATTAATTATTAAAAAAAACTCCTCCATGGGGTTAAAATTAGAAAAGAATTTGGATACAGAATTCTTATAAAGAAATAATAATTACTTCTGATTAAATAAATCTCATTACTACCATATTATAAAATAGGTTTCTCCAAAATCTTCACAATCATCATTATTTAATATCCAAGTAAGATATAATGAGATCATTTGAAGGCCAGTTTTATTTCTCTCTCTGTTGATGACAACAGTGACATAAGAGGTACCATGATTTGCTGAAGGAACCCTGTAAGATTAAGATTAGCATTGGTCCTAGACCACACTGTCTCCGTACTCAAAATCAGCATGCTTTAAGATTGTTAATAAATTCAGAACAGTAAACTTTTAACAAGTTGTGTTAAAAATACCCTACTACCTACTTATTACAGTGGTGTTTTATATGTTTTTTGTAGCCTTCATCTTGAAGTAGCTGCTCAGGATTATATTTTCGAAGCCATTCTGCTTTCTGTATATCAAATGAGCTTGTTTGAGTCTTTACTTTCTTCCCTTTTCGACCCCTGGGGACAGGGGCCGATAGGCCTGTTAAAATGAGAAGGACACATGAAATTGGGGATAATTTATATAAAGATCTGCAATGTGAAACATTTTCCAATGCAAGAAATTTCTGAAGACTTTCAGAGGTCTATGTGGGCTATACAGAAATCTTTAAAATATTAATGGTAACAGTATTGACCCCATCCCAAGTGAATGTGATTTTGCACACACACAATTTCCCCCAAATATCCAACAATTCTGTATCTCAAATTAATCATTCTGATTTCCTTTTTGTTCCAAAACACATTATTTTTTTCCAAATGAAAAACCACAGGATCAAATCTGTTCCTCTGCTTTACTGTTTGCTTCCCTAGTTACAAAATAAATTCTGGTCTCTTGATTTTCAAAACTAATTTTACTAATAACATGAATAAGGTTTAGCCATTGTGGGGCCTGTTTAAGAGAGCTAAATTCATTTTATTTCTTTGACATTTTTGTTGTGAAATATTTCTAAAAAACAAAAAAGTATTCCCACTCATTTTATTTCTTTGACATTTTTGTTGTGAAATATTTCTAAAAAACAAAAAAGTATTCCCACTCTTAATCCTAACATACTCTATATTTGGTCAGTTTTTCATGCAAGGAAATAATACATAGTTGAAGTACAATTCACTCCTTCCTTCCCAGAGATAATCACTATTCTGAAATTGTTTTTTCATTCCATGCATGTTTATATTTATACTTGTATATTGGAGAAATATTTAGTATTTAAGTTTTCAGACATTATATCACACATGTAATTCTGCAACGTATTTCTCTTGATTTTTTTTTGGAGATTTATCCTTGCTGATTCATGGGGCTCTAATTCATCAATTTTAATTGTTATGTAAAAATCTATTGTATGACTATACCATTGCACATTTATTAATCTTCAATGGTGCTTGAGTTGTTTCATTTATAATTTTTCACAGTTACTGATAATGCAGTTTTGATTCTTCCTTTCCATTCTGATCTCATATATCTTTTCCTTGCTGTATTCTACCAGCTAGATGCTCCATCACAATGGTAAATAAAAGCATTACATGGATTTGTCCACTTCACCTTATAATTTTGGTGGGGTTTTTGCCTTTATATTTTGGGACTACTTTGTTCGGTGCACACAAGTTCATACTTGTTATATCTTATTTATGGATTATTTTTTGTTTCTTTTTTTCTAAAGATTGGCACCTGAGCTAACATCTGCTGCCAATCTACTTCTTCTTTTTTCTTCTTCTTCTCCCCAAAGCCCCCCAGCACACTGTTGCATATCCTAGTTGTGAGTGCCTCTGGTTGTGCCATGTGGGATGCTGCCCCAGCATGGTCTGACGAGTGATGCCATGTCTGCGCCCAGGATCCGAACTGGCGAAACCCTGGGCCACCGAAGCGAAGCGAGGGAACCCAACCACTCGGCCATGGGGCTGGCCCCTGGATTGTTCTTCCTTATGTTTCTTATGTTTGGTTCTTCCGTTTTCCCACAGCTGACCTAAGCTCTCTCTGGTTGGTTAAGTCAGTTAATACTAATCTGTTTGCTTCCAGCTTCCAAAATTTTGTTGCTTTTCCCCCTCCCATTCTCTCCACTATTGAGATTGTATGCCTATTTTTATATATATATATATATAATTATTTTTTTTTTTGAGGAAGATTAGCCCTGAGCTAACTACTGCCAATCCTCCTCTTTTCGCTGAGGAAGACTGGCCCTGAGCTAACATCCATGCCCATCTTCTTCTACCTTATATGTGGGACACCTACCACAGCATGGCTTTTGCCAAGCAGTGCTATGTCCGCACCCGGGATCCAAACTGGCAAACCCCAGGCCACTGAGAAGCGGAACGTGTGAACTTAACTGCTATGCCACTGGGCCGGCCCCCCTATTTATATTTTAATTATGGAATTAAGCATATATAAAAATAGATGGAATAATATGATGAACCACCATGTACCATCATCCAGCTTCAATAATTATCAACTCATGGCCAATTTTGTTTCATCTATACCCTGTTTACTCCCCAATCTTGTATATTATTTTGAAGTAAATCTAAGACATCATTTCATTAATGAATATCTGAGTGTCTTTTAGCAATATGTAAAAGATAAGGCCTTCTTAAAAGAAAAATACAGTACCATTATCAGCCCTAAGAAATGTAATAATACTTCCTTAATATTTGGTAATCAAATTTCCAATTACTGAATAAAGATACTCGAATAAACAACCCTTGGGTTGTTTGTTCCAATCAGGATCCAAATAGCTGCAATTGGTTGAAGACTATCATCTCTTTTAGGTTATAGCAGGGTTTTCAACCTCAGCACTATTGATATTTTGGGCAGCATAGTTCTTCACTGTGGGGGGCTGTTTGGGCACTCTTAGCTTCTACTCACTAGATGCCAGTAACACACTCAAAGTTGTGACAACCCAGGTTAGGGGTGGGATTAGGGCACAAAATCACATCTGGTTGAGAACCACTGGTTTATAGATACCTTCTCCATTTCCTCCCCTCCTACTATTTATTTGTTGAAGAAACTAGAACTTTTGGGCCTGCAGAATTTATCAAGTTTAATGTCTTAAAATTTTTTTCTCTTTATTGACATTTATGTGGGGTTTCAAAAAGAAAGAGTGAAATCATATTTGTGTGAATCTTCCATCTTTACCAAAAGTCAGCTCTTGACATTAATTTCACTGCCTCCTATTAAGATGGGCCTCCAATGACCACACTAATCTCAAACAGGCGCTTTCTGCTGTTCTCTATTTCAGCACCTAGTTTATTTACTTCACCGTACTTATCACATTCTGAAATTATTTAACTAATTTATCTATTTTCTTATCATCTGTCTACCTGGCCAGAATATAAGGTTCATGAGCTCAGGAATCTTGTCTATCTTGTTTCTTCTTATCTTCCCAGTACCTTGCACAAGAAGTATATAGCAGACACTTAACAGATATTTGTTGATTAAATAGAACAAAATTATAGCAGAAATTTAAGGGAAAACTGAATTTTTTATCAACATAAAAAATTTATGTTGATAAAAAATTTTACGCAGAAAAGAAAGTTCTGTCAGCAAGGCTGTGGAAAAAAAAGGTACTCATATGTACCTCTGATATGATTGTAAATTGGTATAGACACATTGGACAGCAAATTATTTCTGAAAACTTAAAATGCATACTGTCCCATACTTGAATATACATACTAATTGCTGAGGAATTTGTTAAAATGCAGATTTTGATTCAGTAAGTCTGAGGCCTACGATTCTGCAATTCTAAGAAGCTCCAAGGAGATGCTGATGTGGTTATTCCTTAGACCACATTTTAGGCACTAAGAATGTATATATGCTATACCTCAACAATTTGATTTCTTGATATTTACTTTAGTGGAAGATTTATTCATCTGCACAAGGAGGAATGTACAAGGATCTTCACTGAAACTTGTTTTTTAATTGTCTAAAATTGGAAACATCCTAAATGCCCATTATTAAAGGGGACGCTAAATAAATTATGGAATTCATACTATGGACTACTAAGCAAAAGTTTAAGAAATGAGATAGAGCTATATGAAAATGGATGGAAAGACTTCTAAGACATACTGTTGGGTCAACAACTTGCAAACTGATACATATATGATAACAATACATAAACCCCACCAAACTGATAACACTGGTATATTCTGCAGTTGGAACTTGAATTGAGGGTGAAAGTTAAGGTTCTTTAATATTATCTGTAATGTTTTAATATTTTATAGGTGAATATGTTAAGTACTACTTATATAACTAAAAATAAATTTAAAAGGAAAACAAGAATGTTCTTACCTAGATGATTTTGTAGCTCTCGTGTCTGCCCATCTTCAGTTGGAGTAATGAGATCCCATATGAAGCCTTTAATTTTCTCATCTCCTCGGTAGTGAACAAGGCAATATGCTAAGAGGGCTCGGCAAATGATTTCTACATCATGCTCGTTTAGCTGCCTTTTAAAACGGCCATGAGACAGAATCTCTCTCCATCGACCCCATCTGGTTAAAAAAGGTGTATTTACATTAATATTGAGTCTAGTTCTAGAGATAAACATAACTCACAAATAAAAGGCCTGAAAACTGCAAAAAACACATTTGTCATTAATAGGATTTGCCTAATAAAGTTTTCCCCCATGAGTAAAATGCAGAGCCATGGTATAGTAATTTTAAGGGTATTTTATTCAATAATGGATAACAATATTATCCATTTTGTATTACTGAATATGCACATTTGAGAACACGGAGTTTGACTTTAGTGCGACATTTATAATTTTAAAAACTTAAGGATATCTCATCATTCTGCTACTAAATATATGTTAAACATAGAAATTCAGGGTACTTTAAAAATAGATTTTATTGATTTTAACAAATAAAAAATATACCAGAATACAGTATCTGTTTCCTGTAACTTTACATACCAGACTACTTATAATAAACATTAAAAATAAGATTTTACCCATAAACCAGCAGATTTTTCTCTACTCTAAAGCATTCGGTTCTTCCATAGCCATTAGAACGGTCACAGGGTCTCCGGAGTTTAGGTTTTTCATCTCCTTCACTTTCGGCTTCAGATAATTCAGCCAATTCATCTTTTGTGGCACTAAAGGGTCTTGTTTGCTTCCTAATTCTTGGAGTGTCAATAACCAAGCTGTTCTGTAAAATTTAATAGCTATTACTTGAAGGTTTTTATTTTGCTTATAACAATGTTTTATCTTTTAACCTTTCAAATTGTACAAACAATAAAATAATTATAGAAAGCCAGAAAAAAGAAATGACTAACAATTCCATCAACCTACCAAATCAACTTGAAAATTTTCATATTCCTTAAAATCGTAATAACCATGTATATATAACTTTATATTATAGTCACAGGACAAAAGAATTATTTGGCTTTATTACTAAATTTTTATAAAATTATTTATTTATAAAGTTATTTATTAAATATAAAATTATTATTTATAAAATGTGTTTCCAAAGAGTCATACTACTGTACAAAAAGCAAAGTAATAAGTGTATGAACCTCACTATACTCAATGCACTTTAATTCATTCAAAACAACTTAAGTTGAGATGTTTTTTACCTTTATTGTGAAATTTCTCTAAGTTAGGCACTATGTTATGAGCTGTGGACATAAGGATGAGTAAGACAGCTTTCTGCTCATAAGAAATCTGTATTCTTGAGGGTCAGACTAATGTGTAAATAAATAAATGCTATTCAGGATGAAATATTTTATGATACAAGATGGGTACAAAGGAAGTCAGAGGAAGCTTTACAAAATAGTGATACCAGAAAGAAATCTCGAAGAATAAGTAGTTTGCTAGGCAGGCAAGGAGGAGATGGCATTATAAGTAGAGGAAAGAACAAGGGGCTGAAATGGCATGAGATATTCAGGAAATGTTCAAGTCCTAGAGCAGCAGAGGTAAACGGGAGGAGAGGAAGGTGATGAAGGTCCTGCTCTAGCACAGTATACGCACAGTTCATCAGATTTTTAAAGGGGTACATGATGTTAATATGTCTTATTACTGGTGATGTTAACTTTTTTTGCCAAGTCTCTCCACTGTAAATTTATTAGTTTTCCTTTGGTAATTAATAAATATTATGGAAAATATACTTTGAGAATATGTAAAAAATTCTGATTCTCCTTGAATTTCACCCACTTATTTTAGAATTCACTGATGGATGTTTTCCGCTATGATTATTACTATGGTGGATTAATGGTGATTTTCTACTTCTCTTATTCTTTCTACATTTATTAATTGGTATTCTTCTGTAACAAAGAGTTGTCCCTTTTCCCTTGTCTCAGTTTTTTAAAAAAAAACAAAAAACTAATTGTATTTTTTCTTGAGCAAATTTCCAAATGTCTTTTGCCCATCTTTTCAGATTTTGATATATTTCTGATCAACTTATATTAGCTTTTATATCATAAAGACATTAACTTTCATATGCACTTCTGCTACAAATAGTCTCACCAGTTTGACTACATTTTTATTTTTTCAGTGCATAATTTTTAGTCTTACATATTTGAATATGCCGATCATTTCCTTTATGATTTTTTCTAATTTACAATGTTTTCCCACGAAATATTTGATAAAATTGAAATCTTCTTCTATTTTTTTCATGCTTTGATTCAAAAAAATAAAATTTTTTATTACAAATTGGAGTTCTCTTGGTATAGAGTATTAATATAATGTTCCCGCCAATGCTAACTCAATATTGTAATCACAATTATTAAATAATCCTTTTTTCTCTAATACTCTTTATTAACATCTTATAACTTGATCTTTTTCTGTTCTATTCTTTGCTTTTTATATCTTTCTCTCAGTATCAAATTATTTAAATTATGATTCCTTTATAATATATTAACATATTTTTGTATTTTAACAAATAGTAGGTAATGCCAGTCTGTCTTCAATGTATTTCACTTTCAGAAAAATTTTAAATATTTTTTTAATAATGCATAAATTAGAAAATGTAACTGCACAAGTATTAAAATCACTATATGTTCTATTTATAAATTCTTAACTCCTTAGGATAATCTACAAGGCCCTATTGATTTGACCCATATTTATGGTGTTTCACCTTAACACCACTTTAAACAACTCCCTACATTCTGCCAAAATGTCATTGCTATTTCTGGAATACACTAAGCTTATTTTGGCCCATGGCTCACTGCCATTCCCTCTACCTTGAAAAAGCTTTTTCCTCACGTTTTTACATTGTTGGCTCTTTCTCATCATTCAAGTCTCAGCACACATGTCCCCTGAGAGTGACCTCCCTTGACCACTTTACCTAATGTTATCTCTACTCCTCCAGGAATTCTCTGCCATCTTACTGTTTATTTTCCTCGCTCTCTGAAATTATCTTATATATTTGTTTACTTCTGTCTTACCCACCAGAATTTATAAACTCTATAAAAGTAGGGGTTTATCTTTCTTGTTCATATTAGTCGTAATGTGAGAACGGTATCTGGCTCAGAGTGTGCTCTAGTTGGATCCATAGTATAAATGCATACGAGTGCATGTGTATTACCAATAAATACTTTTGAAAAATCATAAACAAAGATCATACTATAAGTATTGTTCTACATCTCTCTTTTAAAATTTAACTGTCTTGGAGTTCTTTCTATGTCCATAAATAGGGATCTACATAATTATTTTTATTTACTGCATTAGACAGTATAGAGGTACCATTCCTCTATCATAGAAGATTTAATTAGTTTCTAAATTTTTCCTAAAACAAAAAATGTGACAATGAGCATCAGTGTACTACATGATAATTGTACACGTGTGGTTACTGCTGTAGGACAGATTTCTAAGAGTACATTTAATATTCTTGATATTCTTGACTATTCTTTCTTCCAAGAGAATTTTAGATTTTGTCTGGTTATATGAAAAAACTAACATTCTGATTTGGGTTGCATTTTGGTATTTATAAAATAACTTAAAATAAGTAATGTTTCTTTCCAATTGACAAATCTCCCAATTAAATTTGGCAATTTACTTTGCTGAAATCATATACATCTTTCAGGAGGTATACTCCTAAGTGTTCTCTTTTCTCCTATCATATACATCTTTCAGGAGGTATACTCCTAAGTGTTCTCTTTTCTCCTACTGTGAAGCAGATCTTCTCCTTCGTTATATTTTTCTACCTCTGTTGGTACCGATATTTAGGAAGGCTAAACAGCATATTTATCATCTATCCAGTTAATTCACTGAACTCATTTATTAATTTTAATAGTGGTTTGCAGATTCCATTGCCATTTTAGGCATAAAAATACGCCATATGCAAATAATAGTATTTTCATAAATCTCTTTTCAAATTTACTTGTTTCATACAGAATTACACATATTTCCAAAATATATTAAAAATAATAGATTATGTAAGCTGATGGAGTTATTCCTCATTATAAAGTTTTACATTTTAAAAGGTTATCTCTTAAAATAGATCCCTTGCATCAGTGCTTAATATAAAATTCTTCTAATCACTTAACAGTTATTCTGACAGTAGGTAAGGTTCACAAACACTGATTCCTATACAATTATTAGACAAGCGTTTTATGAAATGAACAATTATCAGTGAATAGCACATCAGTTCCATGAATTCTATTTTAGCATTGTGGTCCTTTCTTCCTTAGGTCTAAGGGAAATTATATAGTTTACAAAACGCCACTTTTTTGACTGCTTTTCTCTCCCCTCCTTTTATATTTGCATTAATGGGATGTGACACAAAGAACACAAAGTTTGTTTGTTTTTGTTTTTGTGTTTTTTGAGGAAGATTAGCCCTGAGCTAACATCTGCTGCCAATCCTCTTTTTGCTGAGGAAGGCTGGCCCTGAGCTCACATCCATGCCCATCTTCCTCTACTTTATATGTGGGACGCCTACCACAGCATGGCTTGCCAAGCAGTGCCACGTCCTCAGCCAGGATCTGAACCAGTGAACCCCGGGCCGCCAAAGCAGAATGTGTGCACTTAACTGCTGCGCCATGGGGCCGGCCCCCAAAGAAAACAAAGTTAAAGAGCAAAATAAAAGTAACCTATGATTTCAAGACATTTTAAAAATAAAAAAAATTATAATTTTAAGAATATAAATAATAACCAAAATTAAACTTTCCCTGTATTCCAACCTATCATGACAGATACCAGAAGTATTAAATTGAAGCAGTGTCTGACTCAATATGTGATCATTCTACTACCCCGTCAATTTATTTAAGCAGATAAATTTATTTCAGTAAGTACACAGTTGAACCTTCAAATATTATAAAAATAATACCAAATTACCCCAACAAGTAATTCTTTTTAAAGGAAAAGAAATACTTACTCTGCCACTGATGGCATCTATATCTATTTCTGCTTTTTTAGCCCATTTTTGCCAGAAGTTGGGATCATCTAAGGATATGTCTGTCCGGTTTCCAGATGCCACAAAACTTGCCTGAAATACATAATGGCAGTTTTTCGAAACATTCTGAAGCTTAGAGGAAGAAATCTATCAAAGTATATTTAAAACATTCTCTCCTCACATTTACTGTAGATAGAATTTGAATTCAGTATACATACATATATTCAAAGGCTGTCTCAAATGCAATGGTCTAAAACATAGCACAGCATCTGCTTAAAGCCAAAAGGCTTAATGCCAACACAGGCAGGAGTTCTAGAGGCCAAGTTACAGAAGTTATTACTGGTGTTTAACTCTTCACTTTTGGTTAGCAAGGATCAAATCTTTTGGTCAGGAAACTACACAGGACACACATACGCTTTCTGGAAACACTACATAAATATTAAGAAATTAGGTTAGAACAAGAATTTCAAAACTGCTTGACCAACACAGTTCATTTTCTGGGACACTCCTACTTTACTTTCATCACATTTTTAGATAGCTATGTCTCCTAAAGGAAACACAATACAGGATATAAGAAATAAAGAAAAATGAACCACTGTATTTATTTTAAAAACTCTTTTCCATACAACAAAAATACTGCATAATCACTGTAAAGATTTAAGAAATTACAGAGGACCAAAAGAAGAAAATGTAAGTGATTTGTTTTTCTAAATATTGTAGAAATGATAAAACTTTTTAGTTGGAATAAACTTTAGATAACAGTTCAACACTGTAACTTATAAACTAATAATCATTATTTGCAACTGAAATTCCTGAAAATAGCTATGTCACTTCAAAGAAAAGGTATCAAAGTACTTTATAAAAATGAAATAAGCTGTGAGGATACATGATGCTTTAAGAAAAGAGGCTGAAAAATGCATGCTAACTCTTAGAAGAATAAATGGAAGAATATGGTCATATAAAAGTGAATTTCAAAGGAGAATAAACGGCTTTAAGATAATGCCTAATTATCTGAGACATAATGAAATGATAGAAATCTTCATTAAAAAAACCCATTTTGATGGAATTTTAAAATGCAGAAAATTACACATTAAAAAGATAATAAAACTGTTATAAGCAAACAAGCCATTTATGACATTCAAGATAAGTGGAAGCTTGAACACTGGAAAACTGGTATCAAGGAATTACTGTTAACTTCATTTATTTTTTTCTGCTTTTTCTCCCCAAATTCCCCCAGTATATAGCTGTACATTTTAGTTGTGGGTCCTTCTAGTTGTGGCATGTGGGATGCCACCTCAACATGGCCTGACGAGTGGTGCCACGTCCACGCCCAGGATGTGAACCAGGGAAACGCCCGGCTGCTGAAGCAGAGCACGCTAACTTAACCACTGGGCCACGGGGGGCCAGCCCCCTGTTAACTTTATTTTTAAATGTGATAACAGTATTGTGATTATGTTAAAGAAATCTTCATCTTTAGAGACACATATGGAAACATTTATAGAGGTGATACTACAATGTCTAGGATTTGCTTTAAAATAATATGAAAGGTAGGATAGTGATGAAACAAGTTAACCAGGAGTTGATAACTGCTGAAGCTGAGTGATGAGTACACAGCTTTCAGTATAAAGTTCTGTCTATATTTGTAGTTTGAGTCTTTATAAAACATCTAAAAAAATGAGTAGGAACGAAACTAAAAGCCTAATGACTCTTGCTGAACTTTAAGATTCTGTTCATGACATTGCCTACCAAGTAATAAGTACATTTTTTTAAAATTTCTTTTAAATTTTTTTATTTTTTTATAAGTACATTAATTCCAAACATTCTTTTGAGATTGGGTTATTAAGATGCCTGCAGAGAGCAAGTGTTTAAATATTATAAAATGTTTAAAAACGTGCATTTTGCTAGCATGTTTATGAAAGAGAAGTGACAGAAATAAATGCTTTAATGAAATGAATTTAAATTCTTTTTTTTCTTGCTCTTAATGATAACTTAATATCATGAAAGTACTGAAAATAGTAATTTCTTATTTCTTCGAGATGATGAGTGTGGTTAGGCTGAATAATGACCCCCAAATATCTTTATGGAATCTGGTAAATGTTAATTTACATGGCAAAAGGGACTTGGCAGAGGTGATCAAGGATCTTGCAATGGGGAGATTAGTCTATACTATCCCACTGGGCCCTAAATGTAATCACAACTGTCCTTATAAGAGGACAGAAGAGGGGATTTCACCACAGAAGAGGAAAAGGCTATGTGAAAACAGAAGCAGAGATTGGAATAATGTGGTCACAAGCCAAGAAACACAGGCACTCTTAAAAGCTGGAAGAGATAAGAAACAGATTCTCTCCCGGAGACTCCAGAAGGAACCAGCCCTGCTGACACCTTGATTTTAGTTCAGGTAAGACTCGTTTTGGACTTCTGACATCCAGAACTATAAGAGAATAAATTTGTATTGTTTAAAGCCACTAAATTTGTGGTAATTTCTTACAGTGGCAACAGGAAATAATATAGTGAGACATCTCTTAATGATAAACCACATATTATAAAAACTCATATCCAACTTAAAGAGCAAAGGCTAACTGGTTTCATAAAATGAAAAGTAGATAGCCATCAGCATCTAGATAAAAGTGCATGATGATAATTCATCAAAGTGGTATGAATGAGTATGAGGAACAGACATCGAACTATGCTCAAGTAAGTCCTAAACTGTGAGGGGTCTTCAATGTGTTAAATCAGAAATGAATTTCTCATAATTGAGAACATATAATATTCATATTTTAATATCTTCATTAATATACACTCATCAATTTTCAGGAACAGTGAAAAGTTCATTGAAGCTCACAGGGTTTTATTTTGTACTATAGTTTCATTGATACATGCCTTTTGAGATTTAACCAATCCAGCAAATGAACATTTCCTTTACATGAATCGGAGAACATTTATCATGAAAACCTGTTAAATATGAAAACTCATTAAAAGGAAACAGATTTTTGAAACATATTACTTTATGGTTGCTTATCTTAAAAAAAATTCTATGTTGCAATGGATAATCACCTTTATTCTGCTACCAGATAACTGTTGATAATTAAAATAATTTGTCTGGAAGAAACTGTACTTCACGATTAAATAGCTTTTTTTATATTTATTATAAGAGAAACGATAAATTTATTTTTCAAATAAATTTTTAAAAATATTTCTAAATAATTCCAGATGCTATTGTTAACTGACATATAACCTCTCTTCAAGATAACTTACAAAATTCTCAAGAATTGTTAACAATGGTTTAATGCTTGAAATGAAATGCTCGTTGTGGAAGGTGTCATCAAGTACAGGTTTACTGACTACTTCCAAATGTTAAATCTTAATATCCTGTTCCCCAAAAAGCATTTTTCTTAAAGTGTATTCCTTCAATCATTAAATCCCTTTATTATTGGCAAGGAAAGACTTTTAAATGGTGAAATCCATCTTCTCACACATGAAAGTATAGCAGGCGCTGCAGAAGGGCCTAGAAATAAGCAATCCATCTGAAGCTTGATTCAGACTGTTTTGTTTTTTGTAAATTAAGCAATTCAAAGTCTTTTGTTTTATAACAAATTATAAAAAATCAGACTCGAAACTTTTCTATGTCTAAGATCCACCTGATTGCCTTTATGAAAATCTCTCAAAACAAGGTTTAGGTGATATAACCACTTATAAATGAAGTTACCAATAATGACTTTTATTTTATGGATATGTACTACGTCTAAATAGTCCAACGGAAAGAAATACAGATTGGAATTACTTCATTTATCCAAACCACTGAAAAGAATTGTGCATAGCTGAAGTCTTTGGAAACTCCAGGAAAAAGTATAAAATACTATCTACTTTATTTTTTTAAAGATTTTTTATTTTTTTCCTTTTTCTTCCCAAAGCCCCCCAGTACATAGTTGTATATTCTTCGTTGTGGGTCCTTCTAGTTGTGGCATGTGGGATGCCGCCTCAGCGTGGTTTGATGAGCAGTGCCATGTCCACACCCAGGATTCGAACCAACGAAACACTGGGCCGCCTGTAGCAGAGCGCACGAACTTAACCACTCGGCCACGGGCCAGCCCCAATACTATCTACTTTAAACCTTCGGTGCCATATTCCACTATGCCAAATGCCCATTATATAGCGGCATTCCCACCCAACTATGGAAATGAACAAATTATAAGACAATTATATGCAAATTCTCTAGACTCTCCTCAGCTATTGTGGTACCTCTTCAGTCAGCTCTCTTTCTAAATGTAATAGCAGTTACTCCCTGGTCCGAGGATTTAAAATAGATATTTAAATACTTAAGTACGTCACATTCTTAGAGCACAGCTGGTTATGATTAGCATATATCCAAGTAAAGTAATACTCACAAAGCACTTTATATATAGTAAAGTAGGAAAAGCCAAGCATGCTTTCTTCTTTAACTCATAAAGGGTCAACTGTCTAAGGTTACTCCTTTATGATTCTGAATTTAAACCCTGGTGTTCTGACTTTCCAAGATTATCATCAACACTGTAAACAAGAAAACCTAGAATCACCTGTGCTTTGCATATGCCAACATTAAAAAAAAAAAAAAAAAACTTTAAGGAGAATATATCTATGCTTAGCCTAACCAACAAAAGCAAACTTTTTTGATTAAATTAACTCAATTTCAGATAATTTCAGGGATGAGGGAAAAAATATCTGCACCTATTAGTGTGTTGACAACTTGGGTAGAGCCAAGGAATCCAAAGTAAACAAGATTTCTCAGGAAAGTAGCTACAGCCAGGGTGTATCTACCTAATCATGACTAGTTTTAGTTCTCAGCCTTTTACTTTCCTTCCATAGTATTCCTTTTGTTTCCACAATACTTTCTTCTAAATTATTCTCTATTAACTTCCAAATCTATATCTGTATCCTAGGCAACTATCCTGGACATCTCCACTTGGATGCCCCGAAAATGCCACAAATACAATAGTTCCTATATTTTATTTTCTCCATGTGAATATCTTTCTCTTGCATTCTGTATCTTACTTAACAACAGCACGACCCTCCTAGCTACTTGAGTCAGAAATCTTCAAGTCATTTTTGACTCCTCCTTCCACAAATTTCTAACTGGTCTTCAACTCTTGTTGACTGAAGTGGGTCTCCACTACCCTGGTTCACTCATCATCATATCCTATTCAAGCCACTTCTCTGGTTATGCTGATTCTATTCTTTCTCCTTTCCAACTCATTTGAGCCCTTCGCAGTTGGGTCCAACCTCCTTAACCCCTTCATTTTCATCTCCATTTAATTCATCCTGTGCATCCATACATGCCCATGCCATATTCCTTGAAATCTTTCTTGTAGTTTATCAACTTATGATTCATTTATGTGACTTTCTCTCTCTTTTTGTAACACAATGACCCACACTTCCTTCAAAACTCAGCTCAAATGTTATTTTCTCTGCAAATGCTTTTCTGATTCTCTGCTCTACTATTTTACACAGAACTAGTAATTTTCTCCTTTACTTTTTTCAGCAACTAGAATCCTTTGATTTCAGTATTTAGTAAAGTGCCTGACACAAGACTTCATTAGTTTGCTGAAAGAATGCAAGAGAAAAATTTTCATTTGAAGATTGATGTCATTACTTTTGGTGTAGCACCTGTACGACCGGCTATAACACAGTGCTCTCTATAAATATAAAGAAAGACTTCCAGGTTAAAAGCAGAAATGGGGATGGAGAATGAGGAAAAGGCAGGAAAGTAGTAAAGTGGAAGAGAAAATCTGTATGAATCAGTGCAGGCAGGACAGAATACTGCAATAAAAAACTCTTCAGATGAATGCAAGATACAGGTTTACCATGTCTCTGTTGAAAAAAAAAAAGGAATATAAAAGCAGTTAGTAAGCTTGTAAAATGTTTCCCCCAAATAGGGTAGATATAGTTATTAACACTTCTTTTCAAGACACAAATTTCATTTTACCTTCCCCAAATTAGATTTAAATATTTAAAATGAAATTAGAAATCCTTGCTCCCCATTAAGTACTTTAAATTATTATAAGTTATATAAGATGATTTAATCTCCTACACTACTACTTATATTTTGCTCTGACTTTGGCATATGTTTTTTCATTTCTAAATTTGATTTCAAATGTTCTACTCTAATACAACTATTTCTAGTTATTACACTTACTCCATTTCACTAGGATCAGAAGAGTACATATGAAATTTGATATGAGAGATTAGAAAAAATGAAGAAAAAAATATTACCTATTCCTTTGAGCTAATTCAACTTATTTAAACACTAAGTAGGTGCTTTGAAAATAATTAGTAGAGTAAGAGACAGTTAAATTTGTTCAGCCACGAACATTTCTGGTATATTTGTAACACAGCATTCACTGTTACCTTGGCAAATGTAGACCCACGTCCTTCTGACTCAATTGTAATAGTTTTTGTACGACGTAGTAAAATCTGATCGATATCCTCTTCACAGAATTTAGAGCCTTCATCTTCTTCTTCCATAATGGCACCATAAGCACCTCTTCGAAGCAGATCTTCTATTTCCTTTTTGGAAAGCTGCTGAATCTAGAGAGAAAACAATTTTGGTAACTTTTTTTAAAGTTCATAAAATGAGTAAGTATCCCTAAAGAATGTCAAAGAACACAGAGGTCATGTTTAAATTGCATTTCGGGTTTGGGATGTACATTAAAGAGAATTCTCTGAAAGAATACAGTGAAGTTGTTGACTCTACTATCTTTAAAATAAGATTTGCCATTTGCCTAAAATGGCTTCAGTTAAAACAAAGCCGACAGGAAAGGAAATCTGTCAAGGTTCTTATTAGCACTAGGATTCTACAGTTATTATAAGCACAAGATATAAGACAACAATCTTGAGGGAAAATAATGGCAAGAAACGTCACGTATAATACGACAAAGCCAATGCTAGTAGTTTGACACTAAAAAAAAATTTGAAAAACTATAGAAATATTGCAGAAAATTCACAAATTGTATTTTCCTATGCCATGATATAAACCTTCTAAAAGTAGAGCAAAGAACTTTTACCTTGAAAACACATTCTTAGAATTCACAAGCACTGGAGCTAAACAGATGGAACGGAATTCAAAAGCATTAACTAAATATAGTTCTATTATGTAAGGAAGTGTTTCCTTACATAAAACCTTCTATTTAGTGTTCAGTATGGATCAAAATTAAATGATACATTAGCTGAAGTTAAAATTAAATGCAAACAAAAACTGCAAGTAAAAAAGAAAATATACTTACACCACCAACATTACTCTCTCTTCCACTCATGCTCTGTAACACAGCCTTATCCAGACCCAGTTTCAGACTGGCTCGGTCAAACATTTCTCTCTCATATGAATTACGAGTTACTAGTCGGTAGACCTTAACTGCTTTATTCTGACCGATTCTGTGGCAACGAGCTTGTGCCTATAAAAAATGAAAGCTTATAGATTCAATTTATTTTACAAAATAGCACAAAAGGCATTACACAAAGGGCATTAATAGTAAACTATGTTGATTGAATATAAAAATATGTAAACATTTTTAGATAACGCTTGCTACTGAATTAGATATAACCTTTTTCTGGAAAGGAAGGTGGAGCTTACTAAAACAAGAAATGATTCCACAATCAGCAATTAGTTAAAATTTAAACTTATATTTCAGAGATTATAAATCCATTAAGAATTACTGTTTTTTAAAGAGTGTCACCAATATAATTTTAGAGAGGAAAATAAATTCTATGAACCGATTTTATTTTTTAGCTGCTGGCAACTCAAGCTTTAAATTTAAAATCTAATTTTAAATTTCTAGAATTTTTTCCACTATCCTATCAACAATCTTCTTAATAAATTTTAGTAGAGCTGGGTAATTTTGAGAGGGGCAAAAACCTAAGGTGAATAACTCTGGAGACCTAAATTTTATTTAAATGGAGAAAGAACTAACTATCGAATATGTAGACATGTTGGAAGCAGAGACATCAGAGATGACATAAAAGCTTCATATTTTATCTCGAGTTCCTACTAAAACTTTGTGTGATAAATTTTGAATCTAAAGGTTCTACACAATTAGTGGTCTACCTCCAAAATTATTAATCAACTTCTCATTATCTTCAGAATATTAAATAATAAATTGTGGCTTTAAAATTTATAGGTGGCGGGCTGGCCCGGTGGCACAGCGGTTAAGCACAAAGGTTCTGCTTCAGTGGCCAGGGGTTTGCCGGTTCGGATCCTGGGTGTGGACATGGCACCGCTTGGCAAGCCATGCTGTGGTAGGCATCCCACATATAAAGTAGAGGAAGATGGGCAAGGATGTTAGCTCAGGGCCAGTCTTCCTCAGCAAAAAGAGAAGGGTTGGCAGCAGATGTTAGCTCAGGGCTAATCTTCCTCAAAAAAAAAATAATAAATAAATAAAATAAAATAAAATAAAATAAAATTTATAGGTGGCATTGATGCTATGCCCTTTGTTGACATCTTTATTCTATCCTTATTCATTTTGTGCTCTTTAGGACTCAGAATTGTGAATGAACAACTTTGCTCCAGGTCTAGGGAAAGTATAAGAGGTCAAATTTTTATTAGTCTATAAAGACTAGATCTGCATTAGCAGTCAGTAGGAAAAACCAAATGAGAGGGAGTAGTTGGGGAATCTGGCACAATTTTTCCAGTTCCTCCTCAGGTTCTATAATGTGACTGTATTATTTTATTTGAGATCAACATTTAGAACATCACACGCACAGTGGCAAGTTCTAAGTATAAATATGCATTCCAAGGGCAAATAATTATGTTTTGGGTTTAACCTACGTATTGGCAAACTACAGCCTGTGGACCAAATCTGGCCTGCCAACTAAGAATGGCTTTTACATTTTTAAAGGACTGTAAAAACCAACCAACAAAGAATGTGTGACAGCGACCTTATGTGGCCCAAAAGGCCTAAAATATTTACTAACTGACCTTCTACAGAAAGAAGTTTTCCCTGGTTTAATCTATTAATTTTAGATACGCCTTTGATATTTTGAACTAGATTACGTATAACTATACAAATGAGAAGTTAAAACCTTACCTTTTGTTAAGTCAGGTATATTCTCAATAACAATTTACTCTAACTGGTCTTCTATCTTAAAGTGATTATATTAATTGCAATACAAATAAGATTATCATGAACAAGAGAATTTCTCTTACACTTTATCTTTCCTAGATGCTTCTCATCTGCAAACTTGACTCTCTTTGATCACTCTAATATTCCTATTTTTATGAAGTCCAAGTACAGTCTTAACTTATATGTATACCTTAATTTTCTACAATATTTCATAAAAAGGCATACTCTATTATGTCTCAATTCTATGCATACTATATGATGATTGAGAAGATGAAATTAAGATAAGCAAGTATTTATTTTTAAGGATGCAAAATTCTGAAATTTTTATTACAAATAAGTTATTCTTAAAGCTTAGGCCTCTTTCAAATTTATGTAATATACTTTAAACAATTAAATACTGAACTCAAGTAGATAAACCTTTTTAGAACTCAGTAAGATATAAAATCTAAATAAATATATTTTATTGTCATTAAATTTAAATAATTTTACCTATTTTATTTGGCATAGATATTTCTTAGGGAAACATACATAGTAGTTTGCCCCGATTAAAATAAAAGAGGTGGATTATCAAAAATAGTTATAGGAATTTAAAAAAATTTAATTCTCTTAGCCAAGGAATTTATTTACCTGAAGGTCGTTTTGAGGATTCCAATCAGAATCAAAAATTATACATGTATCAGCTGCAGTTAAGTTGATGCCCAACCCTCCAGCTCGGGTACACAGAAGAAAAACAAATCGATCTGAATCAGGTTTACTAAATCGATCTATTGCAGCTTGTCGAAGATTCCCTCTGACTCTTCCATCAATTCGCTCATATAAATATCTATCAAATGAAATGCAATAAACTTAGGGGACTATAACGAAAATGAAGACATACTGTATCAAATGTAAAGTCAGTTTTCCTGCAACATTATGTATATTATAAAATTAAGAAGCAACACTACCCCAACTAGTTTCTACAGTTTTACACTTCTCAGTGTTGGTGCTAAGGAGGAAATACCAAGTAATATAAAGATAAAAAATCTCTGCATTCCTGATGTATAGATAAAATACAATTACAATGAATATCATTTTCAGAAGTTGGAATTAAAAAACAGTCCATTAAAACTACTTTGCTGATCTCATTATAATAAATGACTTTTTTTTTTACAAGAAACAAAGACTTCCACAAAACTTTATACAAGAAGCCTACCAACATTTCTCTCTATCTCAATCATGTTACCTTCTCAACTGATATACTTGATTGTAAACTATAAATCCATCAAAGGCAAACTAGAATTCTAATTCTTTATAGTCATTATTGTCAAGCAATTAACTTTTAACGCTTTTTATCTTTCCTCATTTAACATAAAACTCAGAATTGCTAGACATAAAGTAAAACAAAATACATAAAAATTTAGGAACCAGAAGAGGAATACATGTGACATTTGTCACACCTCTTCTAGTTCAAGACACTTTCTACATATAATTTACCAGTGTCTCAGCAGCAGCTCCACTGTTATCTCTAGTACCTGGGAAATGGGGGTGTGACTTCTAATAATGTTACTTTTGACATTAAAGAAATTTGAAGTTTTCCATGAAATTCATCATAAGGGAAATTTATCTTTATCTCATAATCTCTCTTTATCTCTCTTTGTGTAAGGAGATCAAGAAAATGTAAGAATGAATTTTTAGGACTAGTGGAGCTTAAACTTCCTTCTACTTACATGGTATAAAATTGAGACTAATAATACACATTTGGAATGAGACTAAAGGAGTAGAATACTGATACTAAAAATAGAACTAGAAATAAAAATGAAAAATAAAAATGAACTACATAATCTCCGATAATATAAACTAGTATAGACCTTTACTTATCTATAAGGGTCAAAATCCACTGAACTAAAATCTACAGCTGAATCTTCAGATTCCCTTTTATATTAATATGTTGATATCTGATTGGACCACTAATGTTCTGATAAAATATCCTGTTTATCCAAATACTGATTAGACAACATTTAAGACTATCTTACTGTCACACATCAACAAAACAAAACCCCACATTAAATAATCAGAAAAGATTAAAGCATGAACACATTTTATATATGGTAAGAGTCAAAGTGCAGCAAGTTCAGGTTCTAATTGTAACAATGAAACAGATCTGAAAAGGATCTTGTATCACTTTTTTTGATTTTGAAGATGGTTATAAAGCCATTTAAAGTGTCATTACTACAAGGTTTATGAATCAAGTATAAAATCTACACTAATAAACTCATTCTATTCTTAGGTCAACAAATACCCATCAATTTGCAAAGTTTCCTTAACCAATCTCCTTAACCCCGCTTACTATTGTAACATGCGTAGGTTAGGAAGACACTGACACATAATCCTAAGCAATCTTTACTCATAGATTTAGATAGATTCTTATGTAGATGAAGAGAAAGATGTAAGTAAAGTTGGACTATAGTACAGTGCTGCAAAACCTTAATAATATATAGTTAGCATAATGCATGGTATAATTCAGTAGATGAATTATATGCCTTACCTTTTATGTATGAGATAGTCCTCCAGGATGTCAAGGCAGCGTACCATCTGAGAGAAGATGAGCACTTTATGACCTCCTGCTTTCATTTTGGGAAGCAATTTATCAATAAGGACCAATTTACCAGCAGACTGGATCATTGCTTGAAGATGAAAATCAGAAGCAGCTGGATTATACGTATCTCTAAATTCTCCAAGTATTTTCTCTTCAGCACCTGTCAAAGAAATACAAGACAGCATCAATGCACAAATGCAAGCAACTCCCAACCGCTTTCTTTTTTTAAAAAATAAAAATTAGTGTTCCTCTGTGCTTCTGTAACATTAAAATTTTCTGATGGTAGGTACATTGCTTTTATTAGAATTACTTATGTTTGTGGCTAAATACCAACCAACTCAGACTACACAATTCCACTGAGGATATGGACAATGTCTTTTCATCTCCCAGAAACCTGGCATAATGCCATATATAAATTTACATTCAATAAATGTTTAATGAATGCTATTAGGGAAAGAATTAGTGAAAATGTGGCCCTAACCTAGGTGAGTAAACATTTATTTTTAAACAAACATTTAATATTTAGACACCAATATAACAGTGATCATTACTGAAGGGTAATCGTAATTAATGTGGATGTGTCTATGGGCATCCTGTTGTCCATCAAAACAAGGAAACAAGAGAAACTAAAAGGGAAGTCATGTTATAGGTTCTTGATGCATACTTCCTCCAGAGAGTCTAGATCAGCATTAAAGGCTCTCTGCCTTCCCTCAGCCTTTCCAGTCATAAAAGAATACCAGGATTGCAAGTGAGTTAGTTACTGGGCTAAGAAAACCTTTGTCTTAGATAAAGTAAGTGGGGAGTATATTTCCAGGAACAAGTGAAAAGACTCATGCATTGTACAGGGAGAACACTAGTAGAGAACTTGACAAGACCTTAAAAAGTAACATTATTACAGCACCAAAATTGAGAGACACTATCTAGGTTATGTGGACTGGAAAGAAATCAGCAAAACAAATTGTAAATCTGGAGGCCAAAGATGGGCTTTGCCATCTTCGTCCATGAGGGGGAGGAATTCTGGTCCAAGTTAGAGTGAACATAACTCCTGCCCTTGTAACCTGGTGTGCTAACATAGGACGCTATAATGTAGTAGTTCATACCGCCCCTGATTCTGAAACACTTGTAATCCCTTAGAACACCAGAGTAAAGAGTTACAGGATTACTGCCTTTCCTTGTAAAAGCCACGATAGCTGTAGTAGTGGTGTGTTTTTTTATTCATGAGTATTTGTTGAAAGAAAAAAGTATTTGTTTGTCATCCTTTTTAGCTACCTTTGATAAGATATGGATGATTACAGCACTTCCTGAGCTCCATCATGGTATTGACCAAGTTAGGTACATTAGTCTGTCCTGCTCCTTTGGATAAAAACGAAAAGTTCTTCTCCAAAATAGCCCGGTAGTATTTCTTTTGAATGTTGGTAAGTTCTACTTCAATGATAGTTTCTTCCTTAGGTGCCAACTTCTTTTCCACATCTTCTTTCAATCGTCTCAACATCATTGGTTTCAGGATCGCCTGAAGTTTCTGCACCTGCATAAAAAACGATGAAAAGATACATAATATACATGCACATTCAATTACACATACCTATACATAATTACAATGATAAGAGATTTGATGTACTTATTTACAAAGAACAAAAGGATACCTGTTCCTCTGTTTTCAGATCCCCAAATTCTTGCATAAATGTTGATTCAGAAGGAAACCTTAAGGGTTCTAGAAAGTGAAGAAGACTGAATAGTTCTTCAACTGTATTTTGGAGAGGTGTGCCAGTCAAAAGCACTTTGTGTTCCTATATAAAGCAAGAATAATTCGTGTCAAACACCATAGCACTAAAATTATATGAAAGCTGACATAGGCTGTCAAATGTACAGTGTTTGAAAAGCAAGTATTTTTCTGACCATAATTTTCAAGAGTCAACTCAAAATACATCTCTACTCACAAATCTTCATTAACTTACTTTCTCAATCACTTTTTAAAAACTCTATATCATTCTGTAATACTTCACTTTGCATGCTATTAATTTTTACCTATCCAGACTCTCAGAAAAAATGTTCTAAATAATTAAGAAGCATATTTTAGATCTTCTCAAAGAAACAACTGTTTAGGAACAAACAGGGTATTTCTTTTGCACTCAACCATTCTTGGTACGGAAATTTGTACACAAAATGGTGCTCATTCTTTATACCTTGGCTGATCGTCATTTGACTTTTCACACAAGAAGAAATCCTCAAATCATTAAGGCTACAATCCAACAATGTGAATGGTTGACTGAAATATGCTCCTAAACTAGAATTGCATTACACACAAAACATGATAGTAACAGAAGGAAACACAGAATATTTTTATGAGATAATAAGTACAAATTATCATTTAAAATTTGACTTGACAATACCTCTAAATTCCTAAGCTAAATATGTGTACGTGTATTGTACATGTATACTAGTAAATGGTCTAGAAAGATATCTACCAATCTGTAATTGCTGGGGTAAGGAGTAGAACTGGGCATGGGTATGGATGGAGAGGGAGGAAAAAGCAGCACTTTAATGTTTTACTTCATGTAGTTCTGTATATTTGAGTTATTTGTTCATATTCAAATGCTAATTATGTCATCTAAATTAAATCAAATGTTAAAAAAAGCACAAAAGACGTTGATTTGAAAGAAGTAAACACACTAAGAAGAAGAAGACTTAAAAATCCCATTTATTAATTATAAACAACATATGCTAAGCATGTAGAATTCTGTAGGAACTTTATCCCTCTATCATAAATGACCTGAATATTATAACTTTGGTGAAAGGGCTTTTTATTAAAGAACTTCTGGCCTTGTTTTCTTTTCAGTGGTATAGTCTACAGAGGTTTCTCCCAATTCTAGAAGTTAATCACTAAAGCTTTTTGGAGGAAAGAGCTAAAAAATGTTAAGTCTTAGAAAACAAAAGTTTTTTTTCCATATTAATTAAAATCAATTATCACAGATAGAAATCAGATATATCTATACTCTAAAATTTAAAAAGGCATGTTTTTAGCATTAGCTCTGACTCTATGTGACCTTTTACTATGAGCTAAGAACCTGAATTAAATCATAATAATGCTGTTACTTACCAAATTCATGAGTTTCAGACCTTCTAAAAGTTTACAATTTTTATTTTTTAACCTATGTGCTTCATCAATAATCACACATCGCCATTCAATTGCATTAAGCTCTCCACAGCCTCCAAGAATCATTTCAAAAGTAGTGATGATGGCTTGGAATCGGTAAGCTCCTCGAATGATACGTCCCTAGAAATTTATTATCAAATACAATAATTTGCTAGAATTTCTTGATCACAATCTTTAATTCCTGTCAAACAGCATAAAAATATATCTAACAACAACTGCTATAAAACATTTTCCACTTAAATATATACGTAGACACTCCCTTTAAATGAGGAGTTTTAGTATTAAAACTGTATTAGATTGCTGTTTTCAATAATGTTGCTAAAAATTATGCCAACACAATTATATAATATTTATAATTACATCCAAATAAGAATTCCTTGATAAAATGTTTTATAATTTTTAAGAGTTGTAATAACAACTTTAGGTCAAGAAAGAAATGGTCATTACAAAATCTGTCCAAAGAAATCTCAGTAATGTTTATCACTTATATTCATGAGTCAACATATAATGGCAAATAAACAGTTAATATCAAATTTAGCCACTAAAGTCATTTATTCAGCAAATATTTATTGAGTTTCTATGTGCCAGACACTGTTCTAGGTGTTGGAGATACAGCAGTAATCAAAATAGACAAAAATAATCATCCAAGTAGAACACTTTAATGATTCAAATGCAGGAAAGAGCCATTAACAACAAAAAAATACTTATTTTTTGACAAAGGAAGTTAGAAAGTGATAAGGGTTGTGGAATAAAATACAAACGGGGATGTGGAATAGGAAATATAGGGTCAGAGGTGACCACTGCAATTTTATAGACAGTAGGTGGGAGGTCATTAGTGAGAAGTTACATTTGAGCAAAGTCCTGAAGATGAGGGAGAAAGCCATGTTGATATCTAGAGAGCTAGAGGAGAAAGCATTCTTGGCAGAAGCAGCAAGTGTGAAGGCTCTAATTCGGGAGTATCTTTGGCAATATTCAAATAATAGCAAGAAAGCCAGGGTGATTGAAATCCAGTGAGTCTGGAGGGGATGAGGCTGTCTAAGCACTTCAAAGCGTGGTAAAGGCTTTGGCAGTTACTCTGAGCAAGAAGTGACTGGGGTGTTTTGAGACAAGAAGTGTCACGATTTGACAAATATTTTAAGAGTCCCTTTGGCTGCTGTGGTAAAAATAGTCTGAAAGTGGCCAAGGAGAGATCACAGAGACCAATTAAGAGGCTGTCATAGCAATCCAGGCAAGAGATCATCACCGGAGGTCATGAGAAGTGCTCAGTTCTGGATATATTTTGAAGGTAGAGCCAACAGGATTTGGTAATGGATAGGTGTGGAGTGAGATTAAGAGAGGATTCAAGTTTGATGCTAAAATGTTTAGCTTGCTAACAACTAGAAGTTGGAGTTGCTATTTACTACAAAGAGGAAATTCAGGATTTTAGTTGTGTACATGTTATGTTTGAGACATCTATTAGATATCCAAGTGAAGTAGTTGAGTAGGCATTTGGATATGACTCTGGAATGTAGGAACGAGGTTAGAATTGGAGATATAGATTTAGGAGTGTTCAGCGGTATTGATGGTACTTAAGTTGTGCAAGTGAATGAAATCTGACGGAATGAGTATGGATATAAAAGAATCTGAAGACTGAGCCCTGGGTCACCCCAAGTTTAGATACAGGGAAGATGAGAAGGAACCAGTAAAGGGGGCTTCAGGAGTAGGTGGTGATATGCGACAGTACAAAGTCCTGGAATCCAAGTGAAGAGAATGTTTAAACAGGATTGAAAACTGTAAACTATTAGGATTAGGAGAAATGAAGGGTTAAGAAACTTTATGTGTTCTGATTTAGATTTGAATTCCTATTAACTTAGATTAATTCATCTTGATTGTATATACCAGCCATTAAGGTGAACAATAGATTCAGTAGAATATTATTAAAATTGGTATGAAGTATAAGTCTTGGTTTTTATAATGCTCTAAAAGCCTGGAATATGATGCTTTGAGTTAAGCTGATATCATAGTGTTTAAGAACAATGACTTTTTTAATCTAATTGACCTGGGATTATTAGTCCCAGTTTTGCTCTTTGATTTTGGGGGAAATTACAAAACTTCTTTATACCTCAGTTTCCTCCTTTGTAAATAGGGATCATATTATTACCTACTGACAAGGCTGGCATTACAAAGATTAAGTGAAATACAATATCTAAAGTGTTTAGCATAATGCCTGGCACATGATAAATACTCAATAAATGTGATTATTAATGTTATTATCTGTTACTTCTTTCAGGGCAATTTAGCAAATATTAGCATAATTTTACTGCTATTGTGATTTCAAGCTATTTAATAACCTGAAAAAGGTGGAAGTTAAATATTCAATAAATTTATATTAAAATATATTTTAAAGAGTTAACTCTGAAGGTTATTTCCATATTTGAAGTACAGATCTGTTTATCTCATTACATGAGACATCTTTATCTTTTCAAATTTTAAACCCTTCAGAAAATCTTCTAGAATGTATAAAATTTACCATAAAAATTTAATATTTAATATATACTCTTCAGTCCAGAACACATCAAGAATCTTTCAGCTTTTTGGCTATCATATTTATACAAAACCCATAAGACATACATTGAAGCTGTAACCTTGTCAAAAATCTCTGAAACTCCCAATATTTTAATTGTACCTTCTGTAAAAAATGAGATTGAACTGTCATATTTATGATACTACACAGCTCTTAAATTCTACAAATGTATGACTAAGAATAAGACTATGGAAGGAAATCAAACTACAACCTGATTAAGACGTCATAGGATCCAAAAGTGCCTAGATGATAGTTTTCAATAGAACTGAGGAATAATTAAGGGATTACAGAGATGGTTGATTTCACAGAAATGTAATTGTTTCAACCATAGAAACAGGAGGGGAAAATGAAATTAAAGGAACAAAATTGGTTAATTCATTTATTTTCAGCATCAAATACGTAGAAAATCAGTTATAATTGGGAGGCAAAAGTAGAAGGCTATGCATATTTCTTTACTTCAACCTATATCACATCACGTGACCTCGCCATATGTTATAATAATCTTTATAAAACAGAGGGGCTGGTGAAAGAAAAATAAAATAGAGTGCCCGGCAATAAATCTTTTCCAGTTAAAAAGTACAGTTTTTATGTGAATTTTGGTGTGTGTTATTTTTAAAAATTTTTACTCTAATAAAAGTCATATTATCATTCAAAACTGCAACTTGGGATGTCATGTTTTCTAGTCTTTTTGCTAGAAAATTCTTAAAATGTCATCTCTTAATTTTACGATCTGTGTATTTAGCAGAAAAATAAGAAATTTCTTCCTAAAGAGTAAGGTGACAGAGTAACACGGAAAATGTGCCCCTAGGATATAAGGAGAAGAAAACCATCAAATCACCTGAGTACTGGAATAACCAATCCAAAGGGGAAAAAGATATACAGATGTATGCTTGTATCTGTATATAAAACAAACCAAATTTTTAAAAATGTCTACAATCAAAATTCACTGAATACAAAAGAGAACTTATGGTTTTACCTCAATAGGCATTTAAACCCATGGTGTTCACTGAAGATTTAAATTTTAAAAATAGAGGAAAAAAAACTGGAGGATATTCAAAGAGACAGTTATATTCTAAAAATAAATTTAATGTATATTTAAAAACAATTAATAAAACAATTATTCTAGTTGAAAATTTATGGATACAATCAAATTTGTACATTAGTATAAATCAGCATTCTTCTTTATAGTAAACTAGAGCATGAATCTGACTACTTTTGTCACTGCTCTCTTCAGCTACTAAAATTTACTGTAAAATGAATATGAGGAATAAAGAGACTGAAGTAAGATCTAAGTAGGCAATTAAAATCTATCCTAAATTTGAAAATAATTAATGTCATGCTTATTTAGCTTTTTCAAACCTGACCTTTCAAACAACAAACAAAATCACCAGTAACACACCTGCGAGTCCCTGAAGTACATCTCATATTGCTGTATCATCTGTCTGCTAATCAGGCTCCCATGATAAACCACAACATTAATATCAGTCCATGTACGAAATTCTCTCTCCCAGTTTGCAATAGTAGAAAGTGGAGCAATAATCAGGAAAGGTCCTCTTATACCAGTCAGAAGGATTTCATAGAGGAATGTAATTGATTGAATGGTTTTGCCAAGACCCATTTCATCTGCTAAAATGCAGTTTCGTCTGAAATAAACAAATATATTATCCATGTATACATTGGGTTTTTCTGTATACTACAATGTTTTTAAAGATAAATATACAAAACCAAAGTTAAAATACTTGCATTTATAAAAATGTAAAAGTTTCGAAAGTGCAGACTAGGCTAAATATTAGAATTTTATTATAATCCTACAAAGGGAAAACTACAGATTTTTGTAGTTCCAAAATAAAGGTACCACTTGTTAGATGTTTGATTTTTTTTAAAGAGTGCAATGGCAAGAGCAAGGCAAACTAAATATATTATTTATTCAGGAAGCATTTATTAAATACCTTCTATACCTCAGGACAGTATGAGAAGATGGGATACAAAAGAAATAGAACATGTTCTCTGCCTTCTAGGGGCTTCTATCTATTAGAGAAGTAGACATGCAAGTAAATAAATAAATAGTCACACAATGTGCTAGCAAAGAAGCACAAATAAAGCACTAGTTTTCAACTCTGGCTGTGCATTGGAAAAGCCTACAAAATTTGAAAGAAATACAGATACCCAGGGCCTCCTGTATACATTCTCATTCAATGTGTTCATACATGTTGGATGAAAGCATAAAAGCAGTTGTAATTTTTAAAAAACGCCCCACAGATGATTATGACATCTGGCCAGTTAAGAATTATCAGTACTAAGGTTATAATGGAAGCTCAGAGACTAAGTGTCCAACTCTGGCTAGAAGAGATCAGAGAAGAGAAGACCTCCTCAGAAAGGAGGTCAGGAATGAGTAGGATTTTGCCAGGGGCCACAGCAAAGGAGTAGAAGTGTAAAGAACATGACCAACTGGGAGACCACGAGTTGTTTAATATGGTTTTGAGGGAAGGGTAAAGGGAGAGGATATTACTAAGATAAGCAGGGGTCATAAAGAAAGAAGGATAGACATCATTCTATTAGGCAATAGGAGCCACTGATAATTTAAAGAAACCTGATGAGATTAGGTTTGTATTTTGAAGTTTACTCTGGTGCTACTGTGAATATTAGAATGTGAGGTAACTAGAAGTTGGGGCACTAATTTGGAAAATATCGCAAGGATGCAGGAAAGAATGGGTGGACACTGGGACTAAGGGAGGAGGGACTAAGAAAAGAGAACTGATTGCAAAGTTAATTATGAGTTAAAATGATTTGGACCTAGTGACCAACTAGATATATGGGGTGTAGAATGACAGCAAGATTTCAGTTTGGGTGACTAAATGAATTGTGTTATTCTTAACTGAGATGCAAAATATGGAGGAAGAACAAGCTGGTATGGAGGAAACAGTAAATGATAAGGCTAATTTTGATCTGTTGTGTTTAAAGAATTGTTGAGAAAGACATTAAAGTAGCAAGAGGCAAGCAGAAATATGGGCTTGGAGTTCAAGGCCTTAGTTAGAGACAAAAGTTAGAGATCATCAGAATATTACTGATAAGTGAAGGCACAGGGGAGTGCAGAGTATGGTAGGGAGGACAAACGTAATATGAGCAGACAGTAAAAGACAGAACTATGGGCAAGAAAAAAACAACATTGAAAAGGCAGGCAGGGGAAGAAGAACCAAAAAAGACTACTAAAAGGAATAGACACAGAGATACTAGAGAGGTAGGAGAAAGTCGGGAGCTGTTGGGGATGAGAATGTGGGAAAAGTTTAAGGAAGGAAGGAGTAGCAACTACTATTCAATGCAGCAGAGACAGCAAATTAGAGCAGAAAAATATCCCATAAATTGGAAAATTAAGAGTTTCAGAGACTATACAAAACCAAAATCCAAACAACAGGTTTAAAGAGAATTGGAGATGAGGAAATGGGAAGAGCTCGTGCAGGCTACTCTTCCTAGAAATTTGCCTAGAAAGTTACAAAGAAGGCTCAAGGTAGCTAGAAAAAGAAAGCCAAGAGAAGATTTATTCTTCTCTTTTTTATTTTTGTAGATAAGTTAAATCCAAATTTGTTCACAGACTGAAGGGACAGCACTAGTCTTAAGAGATGGCTTGAAGATATGAGAAAAGGATGATAACTGATCGAAGTGAGGTTCTGAGAAGACCGGATGAGATGCCTACCAAGAGTTGAGGTGGTAGCACTAGTCTTGTTCCTATGGAGGGACCTTGTAACTTCTGATACATGAGGATAGAGGTAAGAATAGCTAAGGATGGAGACAGCATTTGTAGGCTTGGGTGTGAGAGCAGGCAAGAATTTGAACGAGTTCACCTACTGGCCCCTAGGCTTCTCTAAGAAGCAGTCGTATACAGAGAGTGATGGGGGTAGGGTAGTAATAAAAGGTTTGAGGAAAGTGGTGAAAGGTTAAAACAAGCAATGTAGGAAATGAGGAAGTAAAATGATGAGAAAAGTAAAAAAATATTTTGTTAACTATTTTATCTGGAAGGTTCTCTTGGGAAAAATGATGATTAATATTTAGAAAATATAAACCAGGGGAAAGAGCACTACATGGAATAACAGGTCCTCCTAACTCCATGTGACTGAGTCCCATGACTCGCTATTACTAAGTGTTACAACTCAGAAGAATCATGTGAGAAGTAAAAACACAGAAAAACAATTCTGAATAAGTGTCATCTAATTTTGCTATCATTACTAACAACAGTGCCTTCATTTGCTCTTTTGTACACACTTCTCTCTCAATCATGGTACCATTTTTTACTTTTTTTGCAATTATCTTTCCAACTCAATAAAAAAAGTGAGATAATGTTCCATAAAGCATTTGAACAACTTGGAAAATAAATAATAATAAAAAGGGGTAATTCATTACTTGGTTCTCATATTTTATATTGTATTCTTTATCAATTGCTGACAATCTGCTTCTTTGAAGACTTAGATTAAATAATAGAGACCTATCTAATTTTTACAGATGTAACCGCTCACACCTTACTAACTGGATTCAATTATTGGCAGACAGTAATATAAGTCAATAAGTTGAAAAACATTCTGTAACATAGCAGAAGTTTTATGATGTTAAAAAAGGTGTTTCAAATTTAGTTATTAATCAACCTATCAACTTTCTTTTATTCTGAGTGGTACACATTTAAAGGAAGCTACAGTAGTCAAAATCCTAAATTATAATTTACATATCTTCCTGAGATAACCTCACTTCCAATAATGAAGACTTCATGACAGTAATAATATAGCAACATCATTGCCTATTTTATTTAACATATTTTGGCACATATTTAAAAAACACTAAAATTTCTTCTTCTGTTAAGATACACTACATACCTATTGTACCAATTGAACAAGAGCCAGTTGAGTCCTTCCAGTTGATATTCCCTGAGTTGATTGCCATTTTTATAGTCCCTGGATTGATCTATTTTCTTCCAAATATTAGAGGGTGGACGATCCTTTGTGGAAAAACAAAGAATGAATGATGTATTTCAGATTTTAAAATCTTCCATACATCTCATACATGGTAAAAGCATTGCTTTTAAAATAATCATAGAAGCATAACATTTTATGGAGTTATGGTGAAGTTATATCAAACATCAGAAGACCACGTTAGTTCTACAAACTCTTCCAGAAATTGAAGAGGAAGGCATATATCCCAACTCATTCTATGAAGCCCTGATACCAAAATCAAAGACATTTCCACAGACCAATATCCCTCATGAACAGAGATGCAAAAATTCATAACAAAATCTTAGCAAATGGAATCTAACAATATATAAAAATGGTAATACATCATGACCAAGTGGAGTTTTCGCCAGGAATGGAAGGTGGGTTTAAATTTGAAAATTAATTGATGTTCATCAACAGACTAAAAACCAAAAATATGATAATCTCAATAGAAGAGAAAAGGGATGTGAAAAATTCAACATCTATTCTAATAAAAACTCATCAAATTTTGAATAGAAGGGAACTTCCTCAATTTGATAATCTGTATTTATGGAAAAGCCAAAGCTAATATACACAATGGTGAAAGACTGAATGCTTCTTCTTAATATTAGGAAAAGGTAAGGATGTCCATTGTCACCACTTCTATTCAACACTGTAATGCAGGTTCTAACAAATGCAATCAAACAAGGAAAGGAAATAAAAGACACCAAGGTTGGAAAGGAAAATGTAAAACTATCTTAATTCATACTAGAAATGATCTATGTAGAAAATACTGTGAAAGCTACAAAAAGATAAACTAAGAAGTGATTTAAGCAAGGTTCCATGGCATAAGATCAGTACACAGAAAATGGTATTCTATATTGTTGCAACAGTTATAAATTTTTTTTAAAAACCATCCTATAATAGCATCCAAAATATAAAATATTTAGGAATAAATCTGATACAAGTTCTGTAAGGCTGGTATATTTAAAACTACAAAACACTGCTAAGAGAAATTAAAGAAGACCTAAATAAATGTAAACACCTATAATATTCATAGTTTTAAAGACTCAACACTGTTAACTCATTAATTCTTCCCAAATTGAACAATAGATTCCATATAATCCAACCAAAATCCCAAAAAGTTTCGTAGAAATTGACATGCTGATTCCAAAACTATAGGGAAATGCAAAAGATCAGAAATATCCAAAACAACTTTTGAAAAAGAAGAATAAAGCTGGAGGATTTATACTGACCAATTCTAAGACTTGTAAAAGTTACAGAATCAAGACTGTGTAGAATTGGTGCAAAGATAAAAACCAGATTAGTGGAAATGAACAGAACAAAATTCATCCACATATATTAAGTCAACTGACTTCTGACAAAGTTGGAAAGGCAATTCAGGGGAGTAAAAACAGTTTTTTGAAAAAATGGTGCTAGAACAATTAGATATTCATGGACAAAAAATGAACTTTGATCCATACATTGCACTATATACCAAAATTAACTTAAAGTGGATCATAGACCTAAATGTTACCTAAAACACAAAATTTCTAGAAAAGAATATAAGAGAAAAATCGTTGTGAACTTGGGTTATGCAAAGATTTCTTACATACAACACCAAAAGTATGATACATAAGGAAAAGACAGATAAACTGGACTTCATCAAAATCAGAAACTTTCGCTCTTTGGAAGACACTGTTAAGATAATGTAAAGACAAGCCACAGACTTGGAGAAAACATTTGCAAATCATATATCTGATAAAGGACTTGTACTAGACTATATAAACAATTCTTAAAGCTCAATAATAATAAAAAAAAACAAGCCCATAAAAAAATGGGCCAAAATATTTGAATAGACACTTTATCAAAGATGTACTAATGGCAAATAAGCACATGAAAGGATGCTGAACATTATTAGTCATTAGGAATTGCAAATTAAAACCACAATGTCATACCATTACACACGTATGAGAATTGCTAAGATTAAAAAGACTGAGGATAGCAAGTGCTGACGAGGATGTGAAGCAACTAGAACTCTTCTACACTGCTGTTGGGAATGTGATATGGTATGACTGACTGGACAAAAGGTGACAACTTCTTAAAAAGTTCAACATACAACTACCACATGACCCAGCCATTTTACTCACAGGTATTTACTCAAGAGAAATGAAAGCACAGGTCTAGACAAAGACCTGTATACTACTGTTCATAGTAGCTTTATTTCTAATAGCCAATACAAATATTCATCAACAGTGAATGGATAAACAAATTGTGGAACACTACATTACATTAGAATACTACTCAGTAATAAAAAGGAATGAACTCTCGATACATGCAACAACGTGAATCTCAAAATAATTATGCTGCATGAAACAAGCCAGACAAAAAAGGAGCATACACTGTCTATATTTATATAAAACTATAGAAAATTTAAAATAACGGATAGAGACATAAAGAAGATAATACCTGCCTGGGGATGAGGAAGGAAGATTTGGGAAGAAAGGATTATAAAGGGGCATGAGAAAACTTTTGGGAGTGATGGATACTTTATTATCTTGATTATGGTGATGGTTTCACATGTCAAAACTTAAAATTGTACACTTTAAATATGTGCAGTTTTAAAAATTGTATGTCACTTCAACCTCAATAAATCTATGTTTCAAAAGATGATGTAGCTGGGTCTGGTTCAAGATAGCAATGTAGGAGGATCCGGAACTTACCTCCTCCCACAAACACACTGAATCTACAGCTACATATGGAAGAATTTCTTCTGAAAGCAACCCCAAAACTAGCTGAGCGACTCCTTCACATTGGGCAAACAAGAAAAAACTGACATCGAGAAGGGTAGGAGAGGCTGAGACACAATCTCTCCATAAATCCAGCCCTCAGCATGGCAATCCACAATTGGGAGGGAACTCTCCACCCTGAACTTCTCCCTGAGGAGTGAAGGGTTTGAAGCCCACATCTGGCACCTCAACTTTTAAGACCTGCACCTGAGAGATTAGCCCCCAAAACATCTGGCTTTGACAGCCAACAGGGCTTGCATCCATGAGACCCACAAGACTACAGAAAACTGAGAAACAGTTCTCAAAGGTCTCACGTGGACTCATCTGGCTTCAACCGCAGCAACTAGTATGGAGGCAGGTAACTATAAAGGATGATATATATCAAATTTTCTCTCCGATATTTATATCTACCTACATCTCTATTCCACTTTTGATATTCATGGTACAGAGTATTTCTTTCAAAATAAAGCTAGAAGTATAACACTGTATGTAAAAAAATTTATTCATTTACATATATAGTTATATTTATTCAAATATAATTTTTCTTCCTTAGCAATGAAAAGCTCTGCAATGAATTTATTCTGGACATAAACTTTCTGAAGACTGCTGAATAGGTGGAGAAATAACATTATCCTAGCTTCAAATTAGCAGGGTCTAGGTGCCAGTAGGATAAATAGGTTTCTGAGAAACAAGCAAAAGGTTTCCTATTCTCTTCCACTTTTAAATGATATTATACTGTTACTAATCAACAAAATTACACCTCTAAAAATTATCAGGATGCTCAGGGTCAGTGTATGGTAATTATGAATGAAGAACAAAATAGGCTACTAAAAACAGAGCTGGTTATTAAAGCTATGCTGCCGCTAAATGCAATTAGGATTTACTAAAGAAAATATTTCTTAAGTGGTAGCCAATGGACTTTAAAATAATTACTATATAATATTTTAGTTATTGATTAATTTCCATATTAAATCATATTCTCCATAATTTTTTCAGCTATCCAATCACTATTAATATTTCATTAGTCTGAGTCAGGAAGAAATTTCATTTCCAGAATCTCAAAAAATACTTTATAAAATGCTTTATATGCTATTTTATTTAATAATAATAGACTGGCAAAAAAATCACTTACCTCCTACATTGTTCAACTATGAACACTAGCACTACTATCAAATCGATTTTATATTAATTAAGGGGATTAATTCTACTGGCTAAGCTCCCTTTACCAAGGACTACACTATGTAGCTAAGGCAGTGGTTTTTCCCAGTCATATTCAAGACAGCCTTTTTAAAAACATATGCCTGGGGTCCACTCTCAGATATTCTTCTGGAGCCAAGAAATATGGACCAGGCATCTCTAATTTTTGAAAAGTTCCAAAGTGATGCTGATATGTACCTCTGACTGAGAATCACTGATCTAAAGAAATAGCTTACTTGATAATGCTAAAGATCAGGTAACCACTGAGGCATAGCCCCCAATCCCAAAAAGAAAATCTTTCCCTTTTCACAATATCCCTTGACCCACTCCTCTCTGAACTACTTAACAGTTTTGTTTCCTGGTTCAAGGAAAGGCATTTAGAAGTTAAAAATGAATGGAGGTGAGCTGCTGTTCCCTTGGTAATAGATTATGGATATTACTGGAAGAAAAATTAATAAGACTAGAAAAAAATTATTATAAAAACAATATAATCTCTTCCACAGAACAATTAATTCATTTGTTCCTGTCTTTTCATGCAGAAACTCCCTCTTCAGTGAAGTAAGAAATTCCTATGACTAAATTATGCTTGAAAGAGGACAGGCAAAAACATTTAATAAAATCATAATGTGTCTCCTCAATTTGCATTTCTATTGGTTGGCTCCTAAAACTAAATTCACATGACAATAATCCTATGTTTTAAAGAAATGAAAGTAAAAAATTATATAATTGTTAGCAATATTACCACTTGCCATAGCCTTCCAGCATTCCAGTTTCTGTACTAGAAAAATCAATAATCTACTCAAGTTTTTTTTTGAGCAGGGATGAACTATGCATGTAGTGAGTAAGAAATCAGTGTACCTAATTTATGTAGGCCTTTAAGAACACTCTATACAAAGGTTCTTCTAAAAATAAAGTTACCATGGAAGCAGATGAACTAGTTATGGAGAAATAACCAGTTTATAGAAAAGGAGGAGAAGGTGGATACAGTATGGATTTTTCTTTGATAAAGAATTAATAACTCTACTTAGAGCTTAAACTGATATCCTTGATATTTTTATAAATGACCTGAGAGAAAGAGTAGTGGGAAACTTTTAAATTCAAAGATAAGACAGAAGTGTTTGCAACTTTTCTGGAGGGAAATTTGGAAGGAAATACTTATCATAATTTTAAATGCACATATGCTCTGACCAAGCAATTGCACTTCTGATTTATCTTACAGAAAGCTGTACAAGGCCTGAACGTTCAATCTAGCATTGTTTAGAACAGCAAAAAACTGGAATATTCATTAATGGACAGATAGTTAAATTAACATACATATGATACTATGCAGCAATTTTAAAAATACAGTATTAATTGTATACCAAAGACTAAATTAAAAATTCAAAGATTACATTAAACCTGCTGAATAAAGAAGTGCTAAGATTGTAGACAGTTCTTACCAAATGCCTTGTGTCAGGCCTTGAAGCTTGCAATTGTTCAAACTCTTCTATTTTTGCCAGATCTACATCTTCCTTTAGTTCCCAAGTACTATCTTCATACGGTAATGAGCACCACTTTACTAAGTAGTAAATGACAGGCTGTAAAAAATATTTTTTTCATTTTACCATTTTGAAAAAGAATAGTAAGAAATAGCTTAAATTGAGAATCATTAGAAATGGTTTAAATATACTAACTTACATCGATAAAAACTAATGAATCATTTTTTAGTGTTTTTAGGTCATTAACTTTAAAAAGGTAGTAAGTTTTAACATTTAGAAAGTTTTAGGTTTTTCTTACTTAAAAAATATTTTTACCAAATATTTACCTCACCAGTATCTTTATCTTCACAAAAAGAGACTTCTAACACTCTGTCTACTTCAACATAGTCTGGGTTAAATGGTTCTTCTTCCATCTAAAATTAAAAAGTTATTTAATTGATATTTCACAAAGAAGTAGATAGACAGAAGTAAAATAAAGACAAATTTACTAGCTACTCACTACAGAACAAACACATAAGTTAGACTTCAACTGAATTTCCCCAAAAATGGAATACTTTAATTTCCAAAAGACATCTAGGATATTTTTCTATATTATGAATCACCCTGTTATACATAATAAAACTAACCAAATAGCACTAAGAAATGAGGTACTCCAGACAAGTAAGTTACTCGAGAAGATATACTCTTTAAAAATGTCCTAAAAGCAGCCTGTGTATCTTTCTTTTGCTCTTTCCTCACGTCGAAGAGTTGAAGACAATCACGCCACCTGTAGGCTCATCTCTGCTGTATCAAACACTCTATCTACTGATGGTTCCCGTGCTCAAGATCCTCTTACCTAGCTGAATGCAAACTCCCTATCTGAGCTACCACAAAATCAAGTGCACTCATTTACTCTTCAACCTTCTTCTGTATTTCTTCCTCCTGTATTTTCTAACTAGGTTAATGGTAACACAGACCCCTACCCCGCCAGCCCTACTCCGAGTTATACAAGCCAGAAATGGAGAAGTCATTTTAGATTCCCCCTCTTTTTTTATCACCCACATCTAATAAGTCACCAATTCATACACACTCTACTTTTAACTATAACTCAAATTGGTTCTTCCTTCCTCATTCTCACTGCCTTCTTATACTTGAACCTTTACAAATAATCTCCTAACTAGTCCCCAACTACTGTCTTACCTCCTTTTAATTCAATTTCACATGGTCCCCAGAGAGATCTTTCTCAAATATAAAACTTACAAATTGCTCCCTTGCTTCAAATCCTTCACTGACTACCCTGTTTGGGGATCACGTCCCCCACATTAGTTTTTTGGGGATAAACAGGATCCTACTTTTTCCTTCAGCCTCATCTCCTAATGCTTTGACACAGCTATACCCTAGACTTCATGCTCCAGGAGTACAAAAACACATATTTTTCAAACTCCACATTCTATCACACCTCCATGTTTTTACACTCCTTCTTTCTTCTGAATAGATTGCTGTTCCTTCTCTTGTCTGCTTGGCTGATTCCTACTCATTCCTCAAAGACTTACTTTCAACAGCCTGTCTCAGCTATCTTTGCTGCCTTTCCTCTTCTGCTTAACCTCTAAGTGCTGTAGTACTCCATGGTTCTGCCTTTAGTTCTCTTCACTATCTTAAACCTTTCCTGAGTGATATTATCATTTCCACGTCTTTATATAGGACACACTTGGTAACAAAGAGCACTGCCTAACACCAGAATGGTAATGTGGTATTTTAAGAAAATCTGCATAATTACAATTTATATCGTACCTGAGTCAAGTGAGAAAAATTAGTGTTCATGAAAAATTAAGATTAATAGTTAGGTACTTCTAAAATCTTCAGCTCATTAGAAACTTCTATATCAGAGTGAGGAGGTGAGAAATTTTTGAGGACCTCCAATCATCCATAAACTGACAGGTCATTAGAATCATCAAATTTTTGAAGGAGATTTTATAGTTACAAAGGAAATGCAGTAATGGCAACTTCATGGTGGAAAAGCCTGCCAGATACCAATATAATATAATGATTAAAATTACCATCACTAGTAATGGGGCAAACAAGTATCATGCACCTCCTGAAATGATTCATTTCTGCGGTATTCTCTTAAAAAAATGCATGACCTAAATCCTGAGGAAACATTAGACAATCCCAAATTTAGGGACATTCTATAAAATAACCACCTATTCTCCTAAAAAATGTCCAAGTAATGAAAAACAAAGAAAGACTGATTTAAAGGAGACCTGACAAGTAAATGCAACATGTGACGCTGGGTTGGATTCTGGACCAGAACACACACGCACAATTTTTGGTATAAAAGTATTAGTGAAATATGAATAAAGTCTGTAGATGAGATAATAATACTACATCAATGTTAACTGTTCTATTATTATGTAAGAGAATGTTTTTACAAAATAAATACTGAAGTATGTGCAACTTACTTTCAAACTGTTTAGAAAAAAATGTATAGGCACGGGATAGAGGCAGAGAGAGAGAGACGCAGGTGGGCAGAGGCAAAGGGAGAAAGAATGTGAATGATAAAATAAACACAGTAAAATGTTAACATTTAAAGAATCTAGTTAAAATATATGTGAAATTCATTGTACTATTTCTGCAACTTTATTGTTAAAAATAAAGTGTAACAATTTTTCAAATTAAAAAGTCAAAAAAATTTAGATAAATCTAAAACTGCTCTAAAAAGTCTATTAAAAGAAAAGGGAAAAATATCTTAGAGTAGGAAGACACATGAAACTAATTAGTGAGGCCTAGATAGGTAAATGGATTATTCCAATGATTCTAAAAGATCATACACACACAAAACTGGTATAGAAAATACGCAATGTATTTCATGCACTGAAAAATCTTATTTTCCACTTATTTGCTACATTACCATTTCCTTACTTGAATAACTTCGCTGATAAAATTCTTTGAGACATTAACACACCCACATTCAATTCGAAGTATTGAAATACACACTAATTTAAAAATACAAGAGTTATCTACCACTGTGAATTATCAGTGTCTGTTTCAGCTAGTTTCCAAGCTAAAATTGGGGAAAGAAAATTACTATATGTAACTAGCATTTATATTCAAATATCAAAGTTGAAAGCCTAAGAATTAAAATGAATAGTAAGTTTTTATAAATACTACTGCACGTGTTCAGAGTTCAACACAAAATAGTTTCATTAATTTCTTTTTCTTACGTCTGCAAAAAAATGTGCTCTTTGTGCTTGTCTCAATTTGAATCGTTTGATTTTCTGCTGGATCCTTTTATCTTTCAAAAGCTGCTGTTCTGTGGCCCACTCACAGTGAAGATAGGAGCTAAAATTTTTGTAAAAGTAATATATTAGAATGATATAGAAAACCATGTTTTGGTTTTTTTAGATTTATTTTTAAGCATAGCATCCAATATGAAATATTATCTTCAACTTTACAAATAGGTAGTTCATCATTTCATTTAATGTCAATAGACTCCATATAATTTCTAAAATAAAGCCATTGTGATCACTACAACCTAAGAAGACTGTAGTCGAAAGGTGTGCAATTTGCCACATAGAAATAGAATGGTAAGCTCAATCATAAGGGGAACAAGATACGATTTATCATTTACTTCTTGATTGTAATAGCTTTCTTAGGATCAGAAAGCTAACTTGTTTTGAAACCAATGTAATTTTCTTTGAAACACTTTCTTTCACTGACGTATAGGAAAAAGTTGGACAAACTCTGAAAAGTTCAACAATAAAAATACAACAAATAATGACTGTAATTTATAAAAGCATATTTTCTAAAGATTCTTACATTTGGGTGTTAATATTTTCTGAAAAAATTCAATTTTAACATGAAAGGTTTTCAAATAGTCTTCATTTTTAATGATTTTTAAGTTCACGCAATAATAAAACATTTTAAAATGCAGACTAAATATCATAAATTAATATATTTAAACATATTAAATTATATTTAAATTAACAGCTTCCTATTATTTTTCTAACTCAAATACTTACTAATTCTTGTATTTTACAAAAAATTCTTCTGTATCAATCATCACTCCAGGTGATATCTAAGAAAGTAAAATCAATAATTATGACTTTAATAATTAATCAGGCCATGGAATATAAAGTGTAAAATGTAATGTACCTATACTTACTTCCTTTTTTACAATTCTAGAAGATAATATTTTGTCCACAATTGCAGCATCTTCTTCACTTGGATTCTCCTATGGAGGGGAAGAAAGAAAATATGATGGCACATTCTGAATATTCCTTTAGTTGCCACTTTGTATGTTTATGAATACACTAAAATTCAACAAACATTTATTTAGCACACGTGCCAGGCACCATGTTAAATGTTAGGAATACAAAAATAGAAAAAGAAACTATTGTTATTATTGTCCTAATCATCACATGCTGCATCATCATCATCGTAAACATATTCTGCTTTTTAATGTGCCAGTCATTATTCTAAGCACTTCACACATATTAACTAATTTAATTCTTGCAACTATACTATGAGGGAGCTATTACTATATTCTCCATTTTATAGATTAGGAAGCTCAGGCATGGAGAAGAGAAGTACTTGCCTAAGATGTCAGAAATCACTCAGCTGGCGGATGAGTGGTTGGTTCACAATCCAGATATGGGAGATTAAAAGAATTATACAAAGAGGAAAATGCATACGCAAAGACACAGAGGTGTCAAAACGTGGCATTTGGGCAACTACATTCATAAAGCCAGAGGATAGAGTACTTGTAGAGAAGTAGCAGAAGATAAGGCCAAAATATCCATACAAAAGGCTTTATATGCTGTGCTAATCATTATTTTTGTAAGACTTGGGAAACTATTAGAGGAGTTCTCAGTAGAAAAGTACTGTGATCAGGCTTGTAATTTAGATACATTCTGCAGATAAAATAGAGTTTGGAGGAGTTTCAAGAATATATGTCTAGGAGGTGGAAAATAAAGTGACAAATTGGACGAAGAAGCAAAGGAAAAAAAAAGATGAATTCCTAGGTTTTTGATCTTAATAACTTACAGTTCTATTAACTACAATATGGAATCCAGAAGGAAAAGTTGGAGCAGGTTTTAAGGAGGAAAGATAATGAGAGGGTTTTATTGTAAGAATTTATATTGCTTTAAAGCATTTTGTAGTCATAATCCCAAATTCTTACCACAAATAACTGTAAAGGCTGTTCACCAGGTAAAGGAACTGAATTCTTTTTTATTTTCATAGAGCCTTTAACCTCTTCTTCAGATTGTTTCCCTTCTGCATCTTCTGCATATTTTTTTCTTTTAATTTGTCGATTTGATCTTCTTTTCTGTAATGAACCATAAGGATCATATTTATATGATTTATTTTAAAGGAAAGATTCTAAAAATGATTACTCCTAGTGTGACAATTTTGTACATTAAATTTCCAAAACTGTATTCAACATTCATCTTTTCTCATTTTTCCTTTTAAATAAAGGAAGATTATAATTTGCCCTTTGTCACAGGCTTAGTCTTTAGTTTTACTTCCTAATGTTCCAAATAACAAAGATAGTAATACCTTTATTACTTTTCTTTAGAAATTGTTGAGAATAAAACGATTTGTTTTATTTAACTATTTCACACCTTGGGAAAAACATATTTTATTAGTAATATCTTTATGCTTTATTACCTTTCTTTATAAACTATTGTTAAGAAGAGTAAAAAGGTATGTGTTTTATTTAGCTATTTCATAGGTTAGGCAACATATTTTAAACTATTAACACTTACACAGTTTTTGCCCAAAATCTAAAAAGTGCATCAAATGAATACTGGTTAAATAATTAATCAGGGGCAAAAAACTAGAAGAAGAAACTAAGTAATATTTGTTACAAAACCCACGAGCTTGTGTTTAAAACAGTATAGAACAAAATAATGTAAAATGTTTTAAAAGAGATACACAAAATAATAAAATATTAAATCTACCAAATAATTAAATGTGAATAAAGGAGGAACCACTGTTTTACTAACTTTCCTAGCTTCCCTTAAAAATAAAGAACATCACTGTCATAAAAACAGAAGTAGGCCTTTTAAAAAGTATTGCATGTAATAACAATTTTTAAATAATCTACGTAATTTAAAATCAGGTATCAAATACACATGGCTTTACTTACCTCCCTAAATATCTAATATTTGATGTTCCCACTATAAAAACAAAATCTCATATTGGTTTGAAAATCCCAAAGAATTTAGCTTTGCTTTTTTCTGCCTCCCCAAAATCTCACGGGTAGAGGCATCTCAGGCAACTGCTCTATTGCTCAACATTTGGTAAATCCATCCCTTCTTCCTTTTTCTATTCCATTTTCTTCTATATATTTAGTAACTCTCATGACATCTCCCCAAAATGTAACCAGCAAAATAACCCATGTGTTCGCCTTTTGGTTTCTGCCAATGTCTTCAATTTGGTAGGTCATTTATATTTCCATAGCCATGACAAAAATGGCTCAATTAGTGCAGCGGTATGGGGCCAAACTGTTACTTGCATCCAGAAAGGCTGCACTGGCCTTTAATGTACTTCTGACTCTTTCTCTTGAGTAGTAATATAGTGAGAGAAAGAAAGGCACTAATATGGTAAGTTAGCTCAGCCAAATGTAGCAGACAAGTCCACAGCTCATTTAGGATGGGTCACCATCTCTTGGCCACGAAGACATTTACATTTTCAAAACTCAACGTAACACTTTTGTTAATACGGGAGACAGGAACGTGGCATATAAAAATTATTATAAAAGGACTTCTAGAAACCCAATTTTCCCACATCCTATTTTGAAAAATCTGTGAAACACTTATTATTTTCTTGCGGGGGGAGGAATTCTATGGATCTCTAATCTAATACTAGGCAAAGGAATGTTTAGAGATCTGTTACTGGCACCGTATAGTTCTGAATGTTCAAGAATAGTTTAAATTAATAATCAACAGTGACATTATTATTCTAACAATAACATGTTTTACCAATGTTATGTCTGAGTGGGAATAAATCTTCTAAATAATCAAGTTTGAGAACAATTCAGCATACTTTTAGAAGATTCTGTTAGATGTTTGCAACATTAAAATTTCCTTTCTGGTCACTTAGGTATCTATTAGTACTTTGAAATGCTTCACTTAAATCTTTAGTAAATAGTAAGCGAGTGGTCTAAAAGAATCCTTTGAACTCACAAAAGTGTACATTTAGTTAATTCTTCACAAGATAGAATGAAAGCCACTCATTTACTGCTTCCTCATCATATGAAGACTTTACCAGTCTAAAAGGTTAATTTAAAAGTCTATGAGTTATAAGATTATAGCTGATTTCACCATAAATTATGTTCCACTAGAGCATATATTACACATTAGGCAAAGACAAACAGGGTGCCACTCTCACCAAATATCTTTCTCTGTCATACAATATCTCTACTACTTAAAAAAAAAAACCAAAAAAACCTAATTTGATGTCCACATTTTGGGCTAATGTGCTTTTTTCTGGCTTTGTTTCTCCATAATGTTTTTCAAAGTACAATTTAAAATACTGACAAAATCTTTCTTCAAACTTATTTTTTCTAGCTTTTTTCTTCTCATGTCTTAAAGGCTGAAGACATATCAGTCCACAGCACTTGACACAGAGGTCAGAAATATTATGCTTTTTTTTAAGCATATATTTTTGATGACTAATTTTTTAATGACTAATACTTCATTACGATAACGACATATTACCTATTTCTCATAATAATCCTAATAGAATCTGCTGAAGGGGCTTTTGAAAAAAAATTTAAGTCTCTAAAAAGGGTCAGACCATTGAACTACTCTCTACTAAGATTAAAGGTAAAAAATTAAATGTCAGATTAACATTTTTAGATTTCCAAACCTTAAGATTAAATTACTTTTCAAGCCTTCAAGTCTTGGCAATCCATTGTGGTTGAAAGCTACATGGACCTTTCTATCATTTATTTATATAATGAAACATTTAAATATACCAATAATATAGATTTAACATTGTTTATTAGAAAATATTTTTTTCCTTCTCATTTTTCTGTGTTAAAGGAACACATCTGTCAAACAACCTATAATACTACAGTGAAAGGTATGGAAGAAATGTGCATGTTAACCTATTCTATCATTTCATTGTTTGGTAATTACATAATAGAAAAATGGCCAGCATTATTCTAGTAAAAATTAAAGTAAATTTTCTCACGCTTAATTATAAGTTTGCCTAAGTTACTGATGACATGTGAAGAAAAAGCCAGGCCATATAATATGAGGAGCTTCAGTCACTGCCCTTACCTCAACTCTTGCAGCAGCCCAGGAGCCTTGAGCCACTACTCTCCCATTGGATAAGAAGCTGCATAAGGAAGAAGAAAGGCCATTCAGGGGCTTTCTGGCCCCATAATTCAACAACTGCCACCACCCCTACGGCCTATAGGTCATACTTTAATTATTGGAGAGCAGAGGGTGGCCTGAATTATTATGACCTTCATTATATATATATTTTTTAACTTCACAAGCTTATTTTGAATATCCACCTATTCACAAATTTTTTTAAAAAAGGCAAAATGCACAGTATTTTTGTTTGCAGTAGGGGATTTTTAATATAATTGTTTTTGACAGAAGCAGACCAAAGGAATTATCTCTAGGGATGATTCAATCCATTTGCTTTATCATTTGTATGTGATTTTAAAAATTAATATCTCCATCATTAAATTTATTCAGGAGTACTTTATAAGTACAGGATAATAACAGCAGATACTTCTCCATACTAAAAGCCATCAGGGACTTTGGATTGTTACTTAACCTCTCTGGGCTTCAGTTTCATTATCTGAAATACGAGGGGTTTGGAGAGGATATGTAAGTTTCCTCCCAGGTCTAACATTCTATGGTAATACTAGTAGGAGCATATTGTAATAATGCTGTCATATACATTCTACCATACAATAAAATGTATTTTCACTATTAAACTACAGTATGAATATCCATAAAGCAGTATTATGCTATCTAAATAATTCTACCAGTGCTTCATTTCTCAGAAAAAATTTTAATACTCACTTGAGAATCTTCCTCTTTGAGTGTATGCTGTGGCATCTGCTCTGCATCAGATATCTCATCTGAAGACTCATTCTTTCTTTTTTGTTTCTTACCCAACGTAATAATGAGTTTGCTGTTTCAAGAGAAAAAGAGTAAACAGTAAGAACTCTTTGCATTTTTCCATTTTTGCTCAAATTAAGATTGTCAGGATAAACTTTCTTCCATTTTATATCTCTTGAATGTTCAACCAAAGATGATAATTATCATGAAATCCAAAAATACTTTTTCAAAACAAAAACTGTATTCTAATGGAACAAATACAGACCAATATACAGTTAACAATTTCTAAGCACGGCAAGGCAGTCAAGTTCTATCACATGTTTCTTAGGCTCAATGTTATTTTTCATGGGCAAAATGTCAGGTGATGTAACTATAATTAGTAATTAATTCATTTTTTATTATCTTATATATTTGGAATGAGGGATTTTTTTCCTTCTACCTCTTCCTAAACACAAATTCTACTTAATGTCCTTGAATCCCACCTATTCCCTAAAAGCCTCTACCTCTTTCTACCTACAGTAATTTCTCCTTTACTTAAAATACTTTTAACAATTAATTGTTCTTTAATTATTTCATTTATGTTAAGGTTTATCTTAGCTAGAGTATACGTTCCTAGAGAGTAAAAACTTCCTTTTACTTTTTTGTGTGTGTGAGGAAGATTGTCGCTGAGCTGCGGCAACCTTCCTCTATTTTATGTGAGATGCTGCCACAGCGTGGCCTGACAAGTGGTGTGTAGGTCTGCACCGGGATCTGAACCTGCGAACCCCAGGCTGCCAAAGCAGAGCACACAAACTTAACCACTACACCCCTCCTTTTACTTTATATATTTCCACAATATGTACACGTTTACCTGCCTGTTTTTCTGATGTATCTATGCATATGTTTATGTGTATATATATATATTAATATTTACACACACATAGAAAATACAAATGTCTAAAATGAAAGTATGCTTTTCATTTTTTTTCCTGATCAGAGGTAGAAGTACAGAGCTCCCACATTTCCTCATGTGGTCTAACAGATGGGAGGGCATGATGTTAAAGCACCATACTAATCACAAACTATGCTAATTGCTAACCAAGAAAATTCTATGTTAAAAATCAGTATTCCAAACACAGAAAACTTCCCAAATAGTTTCAGGTATGATAAAGCAAAAAGATATTAGAATGTTTTTTTATTGTGATAAACAGTGGTTTATAACATTATATAAATTCTGGGTGTACATCACTATATTTCGATTTCTGTGTAGATTACATCAGGTTCACCAAAGACTATTTACAATCCATCACCATACACATGTGCCTAATCACCTCTTTTGCCCTCCTCCCTCCCTGCTTTCCCTCTGGTAACCACCAATCCAGTCTCTATCTCTAGGTGTTCAGTAGTTGTTGTTTTTATCTTCTATTTATGAGTGAAACCATATGGTATTTGGCTTTCTCTCTCTGACTTATTTTGCTTAGCATAATACCCTCAAGGTCCATCCATGTAGTCATGAATGGCCAGATTTCATCCCTTTTTTTATGGCTGAGTAGTATTGCACTGTGTATATACCACATCTTTAGCCATTCATCCCTTGATGGGTAGTAGGTTGCCTCCAAGTCTTGAGTAATGTGAATAATGCTGCAGTGAACAGAGGGGTGCATACATCTTTACGCATTCATGTTTTCATTCTTTGGATAAATACTCAGCAGTGGAATAGCTGGATTGCATGGCAGTTCTAGTCTCAAGTTTCTGGGGAATCTCCATATGGTTTTCTATAGTGGCTGCACCAGTTTGCACTCCCAGCAGCAGTGTATGAGCATTCCCTTTTCTCCACATCCTCTCTAACACTTATTTCCTGTCTTGTTAATTAAAGCCATTCTGACAGGTATGGGGTGATACCTCATTGTAGTTTTGATTTGCATTTCCCTGATAATTAGTGATGTTGAACATCTTTTCATGTGCCTATTGGCCATCTGTATATCTTCTTTGGAGAAATGTCTATTCAGATCTTTTGCCCATTTTTTAATTGGGTTTTTTGGAAGATTAGCCCTGAGCCAATCCTCCTCTTTTTGCTGAGGAAGACTGGTCCTGAGCTAACATCCATGCACATCTTCCTCCACTTTATATGTGGGACACCTACCACAGCACGGCATGCCAAACGGTGCCATGTCCGCACGCGGGATCCAAACTGGTGAAACCCGGGCCACCGAAGTGGAATGTGCGCACTTAACTGCTGCACCATTGGGCCGGCCCCTAGTTTTGTTGTTGTTGAGATGTATGAGTTCTTCATATATTTTGGTTATTAACCCCTTATCAGATGTATGCTTTCCAAATATCTTCTCCCAATTGTTAGGTTGTCTTTTTTGTCTTGTTGATGGTTTCCTTTGCTATGCAGAAGCTTTTTGGTTTGTTGTAGTCCCATTTGTTTACTTTTTTCTATTGGTTCCCTTGCCCGATCAGACATGGCACTTGAAAATATGCTGCTGAGACTGATGTCGAAGGGTGCACTGCCTACGTTTGCTTCTAAAAGTTTCATAGTTTCAGGTCTTACATTTAAGTCTTTAGTAAATGTTGAGTTAATTTTTGTGTACGGTGTAAGATAATGGTCTACTTTCATTCTTTCGCATGTGACTGTCCAGTTTCCCTAGCACCATTTATAGAAGAAACTTTCCTTTCTCCCGTGTATGCTCTTGGCTCCCTTGTCGAAAATTAGCTGTCCATTGATGTGTGGGTTAAATCACACTTAAAAAGCTAAAGTGGAAGTTAGCATTGGATGTAAAGTGAACACAAAGGAAGAAGTTCTTTTGTTTAAGAAGAGCAAAGGAGGCTTTACAGAAAAGGTAGTTTGAGATAGGAATTGAATGATGAAAGGGAGTTCAACAGGTAGTGAAAGAAGTTGTCAAGCACATTTCGGGTAGGGAGATATCAGAGAAAAACGAGGAGAACAGGCAGTGATAACAGCATGTCAGGAACATACAGAGTACTGAAGGAGGAAGCAGAGAGATGGCCATCTAGATAGGGTGAAGATTGCAGAAGGCCTTGCATAATATGCAAGGAGTTAACATTTTAGTTTAAGACCAAAGCTCCATAAAGCAGGAATTTAAAAGGAATCTATCTGTCTTGTTTACCATTAACAACAAATGGCACTGAGATATTTCTGAATGAATGAAAAGAAAATAGAGCAATTAGAAGACATGAGAATTTTAAATACAGTCATGTGTTACTTAATGACAGGGAAATGTGTCATTAGGCAATTTTGTTGTTGTGTGAACATTCATGGAGTGCACTTACACAAACCTAGATGGTATAGCCTACCACAAACCTAGGCTATATGGTACTAGTATTATGGGACCACCGTCATCTATGTGGTCTATCGTTGACTGAAATGTTGTTATGCAGCACGTGACCATAAGCAAGCTCTGGGGCTGTAATGTATAGCATGGTGACTATAGTTAACAATACTGTATTGTATATTTTTAAGTTGCTAAGAGAGATCTTAAACGTTCCCATTGCAAGAAAAAGAATTCTAACTACATGAGGTGATGAATGTTAACTAAACTTACTGCAGTAATAATTTCAAAATATTATGTGGGGGACTGGAATTGGCCACCCCAAGATATGTCTCTTTGGCATGAGGATTATTTTGGGCTGGTTACTTAAAAAACTGCATACAGGAAAGCAACTCTGAAAAGCAGAATTTACTTACCCTTTGTTAAGAGACATTTACATTGTAAAGGAAATCTCCATCTGTAAAGGTGTCTCCCTCTCCGTACCAGGAAGAAGGGGGGATGACCTTATCTCTAGAAACTCTTAAATCTGCATCTTCTTTACTGTACTTGTCTGGTAATCTCCCGTAACTGATTGCCCCCACCCCCAACAGCCTCCTTTGTCTTTAGCTGAAGATGATATTTAAGGTGGTGGCTTCAGCCATTTTGGCGAGTTGCTCAGGTTGCCTGAGCCTCTCCCATGTATACATTTTATAAAGCTTTGTTTCATTTTCTCCTGTTATTCTGTCTCATGTGAATTTAATTCGTTCTCCGGCCAGAAGAACCCAGAGTGGGTAGAGGAAATGTCTTCCTCCCCTACATACATGTATATCAAATCTATAAATCATGTTGTACATTTTAAATGAATACAATGTTAACATGTCTCAATTATATCTCAATACAATTGGGGGGAAAAGAAGTTTAAGCAAGAGAGCAATGCAACTAGAAGGAAGCGAAATGCAAGGCAGGGAAATCAGTGATAACGGAAATGACAATTCAAGTGAGAGATGAAAAGTGCAATATAAGGCCATGGCAATGTGCACGAAGAGGTAAAGAAAGATACAATTTTTTATTTTGGAAGCAGAACCAATAGGACTTGGTTATTGACTGGATGGCTAGATGTGAGGTCAGAAAAAAATTCTAGAATGATTTATTCCCAGGTTATTCTTGTATTGGTATGATTATATTACCTTCAACAGGATAATGGTAATTCTTACTTGGTATCTCACCTGCACTCTTCTCAGTATGTGAAGAAAGTAAGTAAGAGTAAAAATATAGCTTATGTTGGAACCAGGAAATCAGAGGAAGCACAAAAAGACATTCTGAAACAACATTAAGGAACTAACCACTATGATTAGTTCCTCCCCCTTCTGGTCCCTTTTCCTTACTCTGGTTTCCTTGCTAAAATAAAAGTCTCTCTTGAGGTCATATCAGATACCACATGATCTTGCTCTTCCTCCGTCTCATCCACAGTTCTCAAAAGAAGTTCTCTATGCTGACTGTTTCAGTTTCATTCCTCAACCCACTATAATCTGAACTCTTAAAACCACTTTTCATATTCAGAGCTTCTATTTATTCAGTGTTTACTAAGTCAGCCTCTGCTGACTTTACATGCATTCTCTCACTTGATGTTTATACAATTCTGAAAAGGCAAATACTGTTATTTTATAAGAAGAGGAAATTGAGGCTTAGAGAAATTAAATAACTTGTTTAAAGTCACACCAATAGTAAGAATAGAGATAGAAATTAAGTACGCCTCACTCCAAAGCTTGAACTCCTAATGTCTAAGGCCACAAATGATCTTTCTAATGCTAAATCCAATAGAAATTTAAAAAGTTTTATCTACCAGCATATAACTAATTACTTTTTCTTTTTCTGCACCCTTTTTCCTCCATGAAATAAGACTCTTCTGGTTCTCACTAAACTTCTTTCCCTCCTCTTGTTCCATCTATTCTTAGTATCTGGTTTTCAGCAGGATTCAGCCCTGGACAACTCTTTCCTGCCAGTCCCGTAAACTTTGGTACTTTTCTCAAAGTTCTGTCTTCAGCCTTCTTCCCTCTCCATATACTAGGAGATTTAACTGAATCTATTCTTAACTACCACTTAGAAGATTCTAAAATCTCTTATCTCTAGTTCAGAGCTTTCCCCCAAGCTTCAGATTTATAAATCGTTTACTGGATATACACATATGGATATCCCACAGATGTCACAATCTCAAAATGCCCCCAAATGCCAGCTCTCATTTTTCCTAAACCTAATAGTCCACTAATATTAAAGTATAATGTAAATTGAGAAAAGCACACATCAAAAGAGTACAGCTCAGTGAATTTTCTCAGATGAACATAAATATGTAGCCAACTTCAAGATCAAGAAATAAGACATCATTAGTTTCCCAGAAGTCTCCTCCTATGCCTCCTCTTCCATTAACAACCTCCTCCTAAGGGGAACCACTATGCTGATTGTGATTACTTAATACAACCTAAGGCACTTGTGTAGATGATTTTCAATGGTAAGGTCAGGGATAACCCTAAGAAAAATTAGGTAGTAGAGATATATATTTGATGCATTCCTTCATTTGCTATTCATCTTCAAACCTAAATCCATGTGTTAGACTAGTCTGTAGATGAGAACAAGCTAGTAAAAGGAAAGTTTAGTTACATAAATAACAATTTCCTATGAAACACAAATCAACGTCTATTAATACTCTTCAATATATTCCTTACAAAGGCATCTTCTCGGTGTTGGGTAGCCAAATGATTTATGTGAAATACATTTTGATACAGGATCTATGTGGCTGCTTAAAGGCTCACATCCCACTGAATAAACTTCAATGAAATCAGAAGCAGAAATATTTAAATCTTTTTGCATTTATCAATAACTATGAAGAGCTTCGATTGTTCCTGTCTAGTGGTATAAGGTAATTAAATGAGAACTCTCTAAGGACAGTGGACCAAGCTGCTTAAACATTATTTTTATAGATAAATATTGCCTAAATCTCTAGAAAAGAAATACTAATAAGTGTTGCCAAATCAATCTTAAACACTCAGCCTTCTTGGTGAAGGGGTGTAGGTTAGATAAAAATGTTTGCCATAATATCTTAGATAAACCTTCATTATATTAATTTGGAAAATGTACTGTAAAAAAATTTTTTTTTATTTTATTTTCCATACATTCTGTATTTTCTTTCAATATTGTTCTATAGGCCCAGAATAGCATCTTATTTCATAAACTTATTAACCAGTCTTAACCCATTCAAAAGTCTTTTTCAAATCCTAACTTTCTAAGAGATATTTCAGATATAGTAGTTTCCTATTAAACCCTTCAAAGTCCAAAACATTTACACTTGTCCTTTCTGTTCAAAAAAGGTACATTTCCATGGTAGGAAAAAAGTTGATTCTAAAACCTGGAGTCATTATTGACTGACAAAATTCTGAGTAAAAAAGAGATATATTTTAGGATTTAAAAACTAGGGTTACTTACATAGAACACTGATTCTTGGAAACAATGAAGTTGTATCAGTTTATTCTAAGTTCTAAAATGGTATATAGGTGACACTACGAAGGGGAACAAAAATTAGGTTGGTATTGGTTAGTAATTCCTAAATGTGTGGTGAGTAAGGCTTCATTAGAAGGCTGTCTGTTAAAAATAGAGATGCCTAGTTAGAAAAGATGAGATAAACCCAAATTGAGAGACATAACTGGCCAATATGCTTCAAAATTGAAAATATCATAAAAGACAAAGACTTCAGAACTGCCTCAAATTAGAAGAGTGTAAGGAGACATGACAGCAAAATGAAATGAAGGATCTGAAATGGAACCCGGCCAAGAAAAATGGTACAACTGACAAAATTTCCATGAGGTCTCTAAATAAGTTAATAGCATTTCGAAAGTGTTTACTTCCTGGTTTTGATAACTGTGTTTTCGTTACACAAGATGTTAACATTTGAGGAAGCTTGGTGAAGAGCCTAAGGGAACTCTGCCCTATTTTTGCAAGTCTAAGATCAGTTCAGAATAAAAAGTAAAAAAATACAGATTTGTAGGTCTTAATCCCAGGATTCTGATCTACTAAGTGGGACTCTAATAAGACTTCTAAGAAATTCTAAGAGATTCTTATGTTCAACAGGCTTTGGAACCACTGGCTGAGAAATGTACAGAAAACTCTATGGACAAATATTCAGGATAATACAACTATTTTACATTTGTAGAACACTTAAAATATCAAAGTGCTTTTGCGTACAATCTCTCAATTGATCTTGAGAAAAACTGTGAGATAGGCAAGGCAGGTGCTGCTCCCATTATACTAACAGGGAAAACTTCAGCTCCAAAAAAAGGAAATAAAGTGCCAAAGTCACAAATTTAGTAAAAGATAATAAATGTCTCTTTATTCCTAGTCTACTACTTCCAACATATCTTACTGATTTTAAAATAAAATGATTATACTACAACCAGTCAATAGATATTTAATATCAATAAACATAGTTTAATGAATAAAGAGAAATATAAAACTATATTATCTTTTAGTAAATTATTAAGGTTGAAGTTTATCTGACTTTCGAACAACCAGAAATTTCTATTGCCAGTACAATGACAAATGATAGCTGTAAATTTTATCTGAAGAAAATTAGATGATCCCAAAGTAGAAAAAGTAAAATAAAATCACTTAAGTAAAATACTCAATTACCAAAGAGCATTCCATTCTTCCATCTTGGATCACAAAGAGTTCACTACATTAATTGTAAAATTAAATTTCATAAAAATACAACAAAAATTTCATCATAGATACATTCTTCAAATAACCTGATAGTTTGCTATTCTTAGAAATATCACTAAAGCAATACAGAATATATTAATAATAGAGGCTTTATGCAAGTTTTGTTTTTTTTAAACATTAAAGAGATCTGTTATCAATGTTAGCAGACTGCAGCAACAGATATTAAGGCAAGCAAAAGAACTAAATATCAAAACATAGCTTGTTTCAGACAGCAAAGGGCAATTTAAAACTAAGTATAAATTTGAAATGTTAATTCATCTGATAAGTACAGGCACTAGAAAACCTCAGTGTTTATACTTCATGTCTATATTTGATTTTCAGATGTAATTTATGCACTCATCTAAATCCTGCCCACATGTTATTAGTAGAGGCTGTGTAACAAGCTGCGTTCTACACAGTGTCAATCTGTAATTGCCCCCTGTTGATTCTCTCATTGCAATAATTGGACAAACAATGAATCTTATCCAATTAGTCCATTTGTTGTAATTAATGCATCCAATTCATCATAAGGGAAGGAAACAAGCAAAAATACTATTTCACATTATAATTTTTTTCTTTGCAAGTCGAGTGAAAGACACTGAGGCTATTTTTAAAGTCATCAAATATAAACTTTCTTTTTTAAAGAAACACATTTAATCTGGTGAAATTACTCCAGTTTAAGATTCAACTCAAGACTCGAGCCTAAACTCATGTGGGAAAAAATAATCTGTTTTAAAAGAATTCTTTATTTTAGTTAATCCTCAAATTTGTGAAAGTAACATTGTATCGTAAACTCTTGGTAACTTGGACTATAAATTCCTTCCTGTTAAGGATGGACATCATTCTTTTCAAAAAGTTGAATTCACTAAGTTCTTTCATTGTTACTAAGAACACAAGTACTAAGTATTAATCATAATCAATATATTTATCAGCCCAGTTTAATTCTTAATCTTAAAAAAGTTTCTTCTTTTAAAAAAAAGCAAATGGTCTTTACGTTAAAAAATATTGACAAAGTAGGAACATTAAAATTAAATAGTTTACTTTAGTGGTTCTAAGATACACATTTTTTGTATATATTCACATCTATGAAATCAAGACTCACCTAATAACCGAAGGATATATCATAGTTTTAACTGGCAATATTTTTTTTTTCTTACTGACATAAAATTTTTTTTTTCTTACTGACATAAAAATAATGGTGTGTCTTATAATCAACGACATCCTAGATTCAATGAAATAGAGCACATTGTTTGCTAATGTATAAACCCTACTAACACATTTTATGTAAAGGTATACTTCTTAAAAATGGAACTGTAAATCTTAAATTCATAACAATAAAAACTGTATATATCAATTCTTTTGCGGATGAATATGTTTCAGATTTTCACTGAGTTTACGTTTAGATGCAAGGAGTGAAATCAATAAAACATTTTATCTGCTTGGTATTTAAAAATTATAGAAATATAGAGATTACCAATAGCATAGAATTAATAATTAGAAATACATAATAAATTGATACTACAAATTTTTCAAACTGCTTTTTGATCGTATGCCAAGAAACAATTAATTAATACATTTATATTTTACCCAAACAGATATTAAATTCCTATGATTCTGAATATTTGCAATCAGAGTCTCATTTGTCACTTTATTAACATGGACTATAAAGTGATTCCTAATTTCTGATGATTCATCTTCTTTATCACTCAGATTTTGTTCATTCCTATTATTTTTCCCTGTTTTACTTAGAGGTAAATGTCTGTCTGTAGACATATGGACACACTTACATGTTAATTTTCTTTAAAAAATACACATACATATGTATTTATATATACAATGGTAGGTAATTAATAAGTATTATTTTCTTTCTTCCTTCTCAGGGATTCAAAAAGACTATAGCAAAAAGGGGCACAATATAATTTCGAGATCTAATTTAATGTTTTGTTGTTTTTATTTATAACATGACATCCTTAATTTCTACTCGTTTGTATTTCCTAATTTAGATGTTTTCTGCTTTAACTAAAGAGAAAAGCTACTTGTAGCACCTGATAACTAGCATTTCTGTAACAAACAAAAGAATAACTATGAAGAATACAAAAAAGAAAACAGTTTAAGTTTAATCATAAAGGACTACTATAGATTAAATTTATAGGGACACAAGAACATTTTTAAATACAAAAACATTCTACCCATGTCAATCTGATCATCTATAACACAAAGAAGTAAATTCTGATAACATGGAAACAGTTTAAATGCCAAAGTTATAAACAATAAATTTAAAAATCCTCCAGTCAAATCATGTGATATTCTATCACATAAACTAAAACCAAATAGAGCCATAAGAAAATTCTACTGGAAGTCTTGGAATGAATTTATTTTAGAATTTAACTCTCTATTATTACTAAACCATTAGTTATATCCTTGTGGTTTTATGAAGGATTAGTTTGCCATTTCTGTTTTTGATTTAACAAATTAAATTCAATCATTCTGTATCATTTACTATTTAATCTTCCACTCATTCCATTCATGGAGCATCTACTATGTACCTCCTCTTACTGAAGAAATACCTGCTCTTCTACTTGAAAGACAGCTTGTTAGAAGCTGACTGCCAAGATCATGAAAAATGTTAAAGTAGAAAAAGGTTGTTTCTCGTCCTACCTCACTCTTTATTTTACACCTGCCATTTCCATTTCAACTCACACCCTTCCGCTCAACCATGGGCAACAAGTTCAAACTCCAGGCCTATTTCAAACAAAATTTACCTGTCCTGAAAGCTACTCTAACTAAGCTGATAAACAGAGGCGTGCTCATAAGAAAAAAGCCATTAATAAGTTAACCTATTATCCCTCTTAACAAGTAGCAACTATTTTTGTTTTTGTTTGTTTGATTTTGTAACTGATCTTATTTAGAAACAGAGCCTTAATGGAAGAGAAGCTTGGCAGGTGAGTGCAAGTTTAGGCTTGAAGGAAGGGGCGTGGCTCCCGGCCACGGCTTTTTTCTTAAATAGCTATATGGTATTTACGTTTTCAGAAAATAATAATGGCTAACATTAAATAAATTTGAGGTATAGTTCTATATGCTTTAGATGTTATTAAATTTTTTCATCCTCAAAATAACACTACCAGCAAAGTACTATCATTATCCCCATTTTACATAAGAGGAAACTAAAGCTTGGAAAGGTTAAGTATTTGTCCAGGGTCACACCGCTTGTAGGTGATAAAACTGGGATTTGTACAAATGCAATTTGCTCCAAAGCCAAAGAACTTAAACACATTATCACACTGCACAGCCCACTCTAACTCACAGAACTGTTTTAAAGATTAAACAAGACTCTAAGAAAGCGCTCTGTAAAGGACACTCTATTCCTTGTATTTAAAAAAAATTAATCTATAAAAGTGACTGAAATAATGAAAAGGTTTCAGGCTCACTAGCAAGCAGAGGCAATATTGGCATTCCTCAGATTAGTCTTCTTAGATTATATCAAACCACATATATGGGTTAAATAAACATCAACTCTGACTATACATCCATTATAATCTATTGTTTACAAATTTAGTTACTTTTAGCATTTATATTTCACATTGCTGGTGGTTAAGTTCCAGCAAACAGTCCCTTCAATTTTATCAAATACCAATCATTTGATATTAGCACAAGCCCAATTCTTCTAAAACTAATAGAAAAATAAAATTTTACAAGAAAATATTTAACATATCATAAAATGCTGTTAATTAAAATGATGCAACTAAACTATTTAAAAGATGACTCTTCAAACAAAAATTAAAAACTGGGCAAATTAAAAATTATAAAATGTAGTGGCTTATTGGAAAGCATAGTAATAAAATATTTCAATTGACTAATACAGGAACTCTAGGTTGCATATGAATTTCATTTCCAACTATGCTTTTTCCTCCAACATGATAATAATCTGTCTTTATCTGATAAAAATGATCAAGATAACCAAGAAATTATTTACTCCAGCAGCTTAATAACAATATTTAAGCAAGTGTCAATTTTACCTACCTGCTTGCAACTTACAAATTCCTCTATCAAAAAGTTCGATACTCTCGATGAAGTTGTTTAAAGCAACTACTCAGTATCTCACCATGTATGTATCTTTCCAGTACAATTCTCACCTATTTTCTCAAGAATGCTCTCTCTAAAAATAAGTACTAAATTGACCAATGCTGTGCAATATTAAACTAATTTATTGTTAATAATCTACCTATTTCTAACAAAAATACAAATGTCACAGAATGAGTCAGATACTCTACTGCAATATATTACTATACCCTACAATATTAATTCACATTTTTCAAAACTTCATGTTTCTCTATTACAATTTATTTCTATTTTCCCCTATGTACGTTGTTTTTTCTTAAACCAGATTTAATTCTGGTATCTTTTGCCTCTAGCTATTCCCCTCAAAATTTAAACTTACTGTAATTTGTGAAGTATCTCTCTCAATTTCCTCTAGTTTTATGCATTATTTTTTAATACCCTTCCAAACAGTACACTACTTTGCCTATATCTCTGTATAAGTTAAAAGTGGAAAATGTTCATTATATTAACTTTTAAATACATTAAAGGATTAAATATGGGGTTTCCTAAATTAAAACTAGACATAGTATTGGAAAAATAAGATACTTTCATACTGAAACCTTTAAATATAAAAGGAGTAGAAATTTAACTTTCAAATTTTACTTTAGCTGTCTGCAAATAAAATGAAAGATCAATAATATTAGTTATTGCTCTATTATAGCAAGAAAGCCCATATTGTTCAATGTTTTGGTTTGGAAGGCATCAGAATCTAATGATCTACTTCAATTTGGTGGTTGCATTTAAAATACTGAGAACTAATTTGGTTTACAAAATTGTGTTAGTTCTAAATACCTACGTAATGTATTAAGAATTTCTTAAGCAAACAAAGATTTTCATAATAAGGGAATTCTTTTTTTGTGTACTTTGTTGTGTGAAAAAAAGAAAACACTTTACATAAACACTTTATGTAAAATTTCATATAAAGCATTCAAAAATGACCAAATATTCCTGCAAAAACAATTCTAAACTATGTTGGCCTTGGGTTATTTTTACCCTTGTATGCAAAACAAATATCACATAAAACAAATAACACTTATTATATTTTATTTTTTGAAAATGTATTAGATAAGTAGTGAAATAAAAATACCTAGGATTAATGTACCCTCCTGGAGCAATTCTTTGTCCTTATAATTCTCTTGGAGTATTAATCCTCACCTGGCCTATTTATTACATAAAGCAAATCAGAAAGACTGTAAGGGAGTAAATCAGTTAAGAGCCGAGAGCTGTGTGTTGTTGATTTAAATGGTCTTAGTTTCCTTGCCGTTCCATTTAGTCCAAAGTTGTGGGTTTATGAGAAAATACTGTATTTCATGTTCCCGATGAAACATGGATGTTCCAATGAAGTACAACTAAGAGGTAAAGAAATCTTATAAAGAGTGTCAATACATGTTCTGTAAAGAAAGTGAATTTGGAACTGGCACTGCAATGCAAGTTTGATTTTATTTGTTTTTTTTTTCCTTTTTATGTTTTACATATGAAATATTTTCCTATTTTAAATTCCTTTTAATAATATTAATGTACAAAAAGCTATGTTCACAAATAGTAGGATTTAGTAAATTCTGGAATATTATCTAATTCATTCAAAAAGGAAATAAGGTACATATAGTGTCTAACAACTTAAAAGTCCAAAGTGGGAGAAAACACATCACATGCAAATCAAGAGTAAAAGATTAGACAGATAGCACTTTAACAAAAAATTGAAAGGAATTACAGTTAATTTTTAAAAACTTACCCAATTTTTGTCTTCTCTTTTAACTTAGAACAAGTTTTTGTTTTTTTGCTCTCTTTGTCCTTTGGCTTGGATTTCATCCTTCTACCTTTCTTTTCTTCTTTTCCTTCAACTGAAGCACTAGGAAAGTTTTCAGGGCTCATTACTCGTGGAATATTGCGCTCCCCTCGCTCCTTTGCTTTTGCTATGGCCTCTGATATTATACGATTAGCCTTTTCTTGCTTGCTTTCTGATTCCATCTTTTTTCTCTGCTTCTTCTCAGACATGATCCTCACCTGGGTATTCTGCAACTTAGTGTATGTCCCAGGACCATCACTCTTCTTGGAAGATGGAGGCTAGAGAAACCAAAATATTTTTTAACAGAATATACCAAAGTACATCCAAAACAATTAACATAAGTATCTGAAAATTTAAAGTTAAGCCTAAAGAAGTAAAATACACGAGCAAATGTGAGTGCTACAAATTTAAAATTAAAACATTTTGCAGATCTAGAAAGTAGTGTAGGTATAAACAAAAAGCTCAACTACTGCTTTTAAAAATGAAGGCTGAAGAAGGAAAATATAGATTCATTGATATTTTCATAGCATTCTTGATTAGTTGATTCAAATTTTGTCCTGTAAATACTGCTGATTCAAATTTTATCTTGTAAATATCCTGTGCATTTGGAATAAAAGTCTTTTCTTTCCTCTTCATTCCAGACCTCTGAAAAATTATTAATAAATATAATATAGCAATTTTAATTTAGAATTACTCCTTATAGTTTATTGTGATTTTTAGAAAAATAAAGCCTTTCTGCTTTACAAGAAACAAGAACTAGAACCTGAAAACATTTAAATCATTTTAATGTGCAATCTATGCGGCAACATAGCTAGTTAGTAAACAGACATTCCCATACTTAAAATTAGAGAAAGTTTTAGTTTTTCCATGAAAGAGTTAAATGTGGATTTTTTTCTCTTTATGTATCATAATTATTTTGCTCAAGCAATTCTGAAAAAAAAGTTTTATAGTTTTACGTTAAAATTATTAATATTTTAGCAATATCACAGGAAGCAGATCAATAGCATTTAAAAAATAATATCCTCTTCAAACACGCATTCATTCACATCTACTTAGATCACAGTTTTGTTATGTTCTTACCCGTAAACATGCCTCTGACTATAGCAAAGGAAAAAACCACCAGGAATTTCCAAACACATTTTCATGCTGATTCCAGTGTGCTTCACTGGATATCTTTTCTATACCTGCCTCATCAAAGGTTTCATAGCAGTGCTGCAGCACTGGGAAAGGAAGGAGGGTTTAGAATCGCTCACTAAAATGCCACCTTAAGGCCTACAGGCTATAACAAATAACCAAGACTCGAGAAAACAGCAACAAGCTCAAGATGGCGATGCAGTACGACTCCCGCAGCAGCAGCCAGTAATAAGGAAGGTTATTCAATCCCATTAGCCTTTTAGCCCAAAGAACCCCTCCTCCTCCCACTCATTCAGGCTTTCACTTACCCTTCCTCTTGGCCTCTTCACTGAAGACATTTTTGGCGTCAGACAAAGGGTTGCCCTCTGCTTTTTCACCACCCCAGGCAGTGCTCAAGAAAAAAGCATTGAAAGAAGATTCCTAAATGGCCTATTTAGCAAGCTGCAACCAAGAGATGCACAACCTTCCACAAATACACATTGTGATTTATCAACACATTTCTGCCTTGGCAAGTTTACATCCACTGTTCATCCTATTTAGATATGAAAAAGGCTGTAAACCCCTCCTAAAAAGCTGAGTTTCCTCAATAGCTGTAAGCAGATAGCCAGATTCCAACAAAGCACAGAAAGAAATGAATGCACAAAGCATCAAAATGCATCAGCATGAATATTAGAGATGTCGTTAAAAATACTGACTCCTTCTGCGGAAGTAGGCCAGCAGATGGTGCTACCAGTTATTATTCCATTAGACTCTGCAATTTAACCCCCAATGGACTGTTCTTTCCTCTATGTAACACATTAACTCTCGCTCTGCCATTTCCTGCACTAAAGTTTTTAAAAACATACCTACAAACCTGATCTTTAAAAATCATCTGAAAACTAAAACTGTGGTGAATCAACTTTATGCAGCTATCAATATTAAAAAAACAAAATCCAGTGCAATTTTTACTGGACAAAAAAACTTTTCTCCATGATACTCCAAAATATTTAAAAGATAAAAACAGCTGCAGATGAGCAAAGGGTTAAAGAGCAGGTCATGCAAATGAACACATAACAAGTGACTTCTCTTTAAGAAATTAGATAAGGTCTCTTACGATTCTTCTAACAAAAACTAACAATGCTGTTTTTAAAATAGAGAAATAAAGCTATTTTCATTTAAATTCTAAAAAGAAGCTTAAAATTCTGAAACGAACAAAAGAGCTCTCAATAGAGAATTACTAATCACACTTCAATTTTTTCCTTATTTAAACCTGGATAAATACATTATTTTCCTGACATAAAAAATTCATAAAACCTTCCTGACCTTTACTCCTCCTTCTATTTTAACTGAACTGCTGAGCTTTTCAGAGAAAACTTTAGTTTTAGTCTCTTGCTAAAAATAAGTTGCAAGTCCACCTGAATTTGATCATCAGTACAGCTTTTCTTTCTATAAAACACTGAGACTATTTAGTAAGCAATGCCCTTAAATAGCTAAAACAAAATTTACACTGCTTCAAAATTCAACTTGACTTCTTTCATTAATACCATTTTTTCAGTTGGTGTTGGCAAGTCCTCTGATATCTCTATCAAAGAAGCTGTTTTTTGTTTTTTTTCCCTTTTAGGCATCAACAGTCTCAAAACGGAGCGACGTTATATCCACAATGTCCTAGAAAGACCAATCTGGAGAGCAGTAGGGGAAATTAAAGGCAGAGGATCACTAATGGCAAAGAAAGGATCTGACTGACCTGAGAGGGCATTTATGTAAAAATTATACTAACCAATAATAATGTCTAACACTTACTAAGTGCCAGACAGTAGTCTAAGCATTTTACGCATAAAAACTAATTCAATCCTGAATGATAATAGGTTAATAGTGAAAATGGAGAGAAGAGTAGTGAATAGGAGACTAACACTTACAACAGTACTACAAAATGAAAGAATGGACCTGAGAGAGCAAACAAAAAAATCATAATGATAACAACAATAATAAGAGTTAACACCTACGTAGTCCGTACTATGTGCCAGGCACTATTCCTAATATTACATATATATTAAACTCAATTAATCTTCAAAACAATCCTGTGAGATATATACTATTATCTTCATTTTATAGCTGAGGATATATAGAAGTGAGACATAGAGAAGTGACTTGCCCAAGATCACACAGCTACTGAAGGATGGAACACGTATTAAAAGGCAGAGAGCTTCATTATGGAAATCACGCTCTTCACCACTACTTATATCATATTTGGTTCAAATACCATAATTTACGTAGATTAATTTGAACACGAAAGAAAGTAAGTGACTTTCTCAAAATTGCCAAGACACTAGTGATAAAAATAGGATAAGATTTAGGTTTTTCTAGTGCCCTTTTCAAGATGTAGAAATCAACAAGATATGGGTGGGGTACGGATGAAGGGCAGGAAGAGTCAATGCTTAGCTTCTAGACCAAGTACTGGTACAGGAGAAGGTAAACGAAAAGGAAATCTAGTTGAGAAAGGGTGTGTATATGTGTGCAATAAGTTTAATTCTTTTCATACTGAATTTGAAATGAAAAGCCCTAGTAACTGGAAATTTGACAATGGGTCTCCAGAGAGAGGAGAGGGCTGGAAGAAACGATGTGGATTCCTTTGCTGTTTTTTTTGATACCCTTAACGCACAGTCACTATCCACAAAACCAAGGATGGTTTCTAAAATATCTCACTTCTCCTATAAAGCTTTTCAATAGGTTCTATTACTTGATTCAAAATCCCAAATATTTAACAATAAATCTTAACAGCAGACAACAACAGCAAATTTGTGACCAAATATTTCTTCTATTAGAATACACTATTTTAAAACTATATTCCCACAGAACATCAACACTGAAGTGTTAAGTAATTAAATATTTTTAACATAGGTTATTTCCCAATTCAAACATAGACACAAACATGCAAAAGGGTAGTTGATAGACTTTTCCCAATATTATGGTTTCTCTTTTCCCCTATATAAGCAGTCATCAAATTCTGTCAAATCTATTTGTTGTTTGTTGTTTTCTCCTCCTCTGAGTCCCAAGAGTTCCTACTGTAGTAATTTCCCACTTGTTATGGTTATATTGTGTTTATGTAGGAAAACATCCTTCCTTATTTGTAGGAAATACATATTAAAGTCTTTGGGGGTGGTGGAACATCAGGTCTGCAATCTACTCTCCAATTCTTTACAAAGTGAAAATTTTTTTGTATTTCACTTGTGATTTTCCTGTAAGTTTCTCATATTTCCAAAATATGTTATTTAAAAATTAAAAAATAAAGGCAAAGGCCTTGCTCCCCAAGAACCTGTATGTTAAATGAGAAAAAAATACATAAAAAGCACATATATTAATATTATATTCAAATATTTATAAGAAAAAGAAATCCTAGCAAAACATAAAGATGATATCATGTGGTATGTTAATTATTTTGATAGCAACTGGGAAGAAAATATGGATATCATATTTCAATATTGGGGAAACTCAAGGATTTATGGTATGAGTGTTTTTCATACTACAGGTCATGACCTAACAGCAAGTCATGATATAAATTTAGTGGGTCCAGACTAGCACTAAAACAATGAAATAGAACAGAACCAAAAAGGATAGCATCTAGGCTTTACGAATATTCTTCATACCTCTTATTACAAAATTAAAAAGTTTTGACACCACCTGTTACTCCTTTTTTCTTTTGAGGGAAAGAAACAGAGATTTGGGCAAGAACTTATAGATGTTAAAATCTGAGTGGAAATACACTTAAGTCTCTCTCTTCTTGGTGGAATAATTTTCCCACATTAGGGAATTCAACCATTTCAAATATTTTAGTTGCATACAAATAATTAAAATTATTGAATCATTAGTGTATGAACATGAGTAGAAATTATAAATATACAAAAAGAGAAGGGCAGAATGATCACATGGCTACTCGACATCTACTATAGAACACAGGTTTCTCTATTGGGGGAAAAAAGTCCTACTTCACATATTTTTAAAACAACATGAAGGAATAAAAGCTCTGTACATAATAAAACAGGTAAAATTCTTTAGTAAGAATAAAACACAGGACAAGGAATTTTCAACAACAGGGATAAAACTCCATGATAGCTAAAAATGTCCCAAACTTTCTCTGGAGAGAGGTCGCTTAGCCTTCAGGCCTAGGGGACAGGAGGTTTCCATGGAAGAGAACATGAAAGAGAACAGAGATAGCAAGCCTTGAGCAAGAATGAGTTTTACTGCCTAGAGAGACAATGCAGAATAGAAGAACCAATAAGGAAACCCAAAACACCAAGTTCAAGGAGCTGGCAAATGAAGAGGAGCTAATGAAGGAAAACAAAAAGATACTACAAGAATGCTTAAGATGAGTGTCAGGAAAGAGTAGGGCCATGGAAGCTGAGAGGAAAGAGCTAACAGCTCTGCAGTCAAAAGGAAAGTAAATATCTCATAGTAATTTGATATTATAAAGATAATATGTAAGGCATTTTCGTTCTTTTAAATTGTTTACAGTAAGCCAGTGTGCTGGTTTTTAATTTCTTTACCTTAAAAAGAGTCATAATAATTATTTTAAATATTCATATTAAAATAACCTTCTAAAGACAGTAAATTTGTGATTAATTTTAGTAATATGTGTCAAACATTAGTGCGGTGACTTCTTTTAGTTTTTATTTATTGCATACAACATTTTTCCCACAAATTACCACTAAAGACTTGCTTTTAAAGAGAAAAGAGGGGAAAAAAATTGATCCAAGAGCAAATTATAATCTGTCAAAGTCTTTTTCTGAGCTTTATCCTTAGAATTGTTTTTAGAGTTTTCGACAGACGTGAAGTCATTATTTCAGTGCTTTCTTCACATTTGTAAACCGCCATGTTCACAAAGTAAAAGGCTTATTGTCATCATGTGACTGGTAGTAGTACCCAGGTTTCCACTTTTAGCTAACCATGACATTCAGTGTTTTCAGTATCATAAATCTTAAATTTTACATTGATATAGTAATACCATTAAAAGTATTGCCTTTATTTTAATCATCCACATAGCAGTTCAGGTAAATCAGTAGATATTCATAAAAGTTACGTGTTTTTTAAAATAAAAATTAATTATATGACTTACAGGAAATACAGAGAGAAGGGAACATGTTAGAGGATATGACAGGGATGTAATCAGCAAAATCCAGAATGTGGGACACTCTACAAATGACTCAGTATCTTCAGTAAAGAAATTATACTAAATAAAACAAAGAAGTGGAACCATAGATTAAGAGACTTAAGCCTAAATGGAATGTCAAAATGAAAAAACAGAAGAAGAAAAAGGACACTTAAAATACCTATCAACCAAAAGTAATGTGTGGCCCCTCTTTTGATAGTGACCTGAACAAGTCAACTGTAAAAATATATTTATTAAATTACTAAGGAAACTTAGTATCTTACCAGATATTTGATTATAAAGGAGTTATAGTTAATTTTTAGGTGTGAAACTGAGTTTGCAGATGTGTTTTAAAGACAAAAACCTTTGTCTTTTACAGGCTGGCCCCGTGGCTGAGGGGTTAAAGTTCTGCATGCTCCGCTTCGGTGGCCCAGGATCAAGGGTTTGGGTCCCAGGTGCAGAACCACTCCACGCATCAGCCATGCTGTGCTGGTGTCCCACATGGAAACCAGAGGAAGATTGGCACAGATGCTAGCTCAGGGCAAATTTCCCTCACCAAAATAAATAAATAAATAAATAAATAATGTTTGTCTTTTAGCTATGTAAACTGCAATGCTTACAGATGAAGTGACATGAATGAGATGTGCTTCAGCATAATCCATGGAGGGGTGGGTATGACACTGAGAAGGTCGTACAGAGGAAACAGCGCCTATACCTTATGGCAGTTGTAGCTGGGTGATGGACACTCTACTTTTGTATACACTTGAAATGTTATATAATAAAGAAATTTAAAAAGTTACATTCTGGGAGTAACAAGTAGTTTGGCATGACGAGAAAACTAGAGAAAACTAGATGTATGCGGAAGACTGGTAAGCAGTAAAAACTGAAAGGTAAAGGGTTAATTATCAAAAGTGTTATAAGTTATGCTAAAATATCTGGACTTTATGCTGAAGTAATTCCTTCAGCATAAACCAATCAATAAACGCTTACACATAGACAAGTACCAGGATCAGATTTTTAGATTTAGAGTTGTGAAGTGGTTTCTAAAAATACCCAAATACTTGAAAATATTTTTTATCTAGAAAAAGGCCATACATGATATGAAAACAAGTAATATTTAACTTATTTTATATTAGTTTGTATTGCTTTTTCAATGCTGCATTGTTCAAAAGTTTATCTTTGCTTCCAAAAAAAAGTATATTTTTTAAAACATCAAACCACAAAACCTCACAAAGTTCATTATTTACTGACAACATTAAATATGTTGAATTTGTCAGTCCATAAATTACCCATGACACTAAAAGCTATTCTCAGCTAATGCTGTGATTAAGAGAATGGGCTTCGGAGTCAGCAAGCCCTGGGTTCTCCTCCCAGTTTCATCATTTAATTGGGCATCAGCTTTCTCATCTGTAAAATGGAGATAACTGTATCTACCTTCTAGGGCTGCTGTGAGACCTAACAGGTAATGCTTGTAAAGTGCTTACAATGGTGTCTGGCATAAAATACTCAAGAGATGTTAGGTATTATTATCGTTATTGCCATGATGTGATATTGTGCCCACCTCAGTGCATCGCATCAGGGGGTATATGACGTCAGTGTGTCTTATTACTGGTGATGTTAACTTTGATCACTTGGTTAAAGTAGTACCTGCCATGATTCTCTCCTGTAAACTTCTCCTTTTATAATTAATAAGTATCTTACAAGACTATGCAAATATCTCGTTTCTCATATACATTTGCCCAGTGATTTTAGCATGCATTGATGGTTCTTGCCTGTAATAATTACTATTGTGATATTTGCCTAATAGAAATTTTCTATTTACATCATTCCTTCCATATTTTCAATTGGAATTCTATATAAACAAGAACTGTCTCTTCTCCCTCTTTATTTATTTATTCACTTACTCATTCAATTATTTATATTGGCATAAACTCATGGATATTTCTTCTATTCTTTGGATTATAATTGATACTATGATTGTTTGTTGTTCAAATTGTCCAGGCATCAGCCATATAGATCTCCTTCAAGTAGGGTCCTGAGTCCTGTGTACCCCATCACATTTTGAGCACTTCCTTATTTTCTAGCACTGTAAGATATTCCAGGTTTAGGGTAAGAATAGTTTAATGGAGTAAAGTTGAGCTAGAAGCCATACTACAGTAGATTAAGAAGCAAATGGGAAAAAAGAAAGTAGATACAGTGAGTGTCAAATACTCTTCATAAATAAATGAAGGGAAAATGGTAGGCTACAGTGAATTGGGAACTTGAGTATGTTTATAGGCTGTAGAAAAGAACCCAGCAGAGTGATTAAAAACACGAGAGAAAGAAAAACTAGAGAGTGAGTTTTATTATGAGTAGAAAATTGGAAGCACTTTCCATACAACAATTCAAAATATCACACCACCAATAAAAAAACTATAATATTATGTATAAATATTGCTTTGGTAAATATGAACTTTTCATAGCACCTTTTCTAAAATGCTTCTTAGGGGGACATTAAAAAAATATTTCTTGAATATGTTAATTTACAAACCATTTTCCTTCCCAAAAGTTTCCACAATTTCTAGTGTATTTTATTAATTGATTTCACAATATTCCTATTGGTTAAAAATAAAATCAAATATTAATTATTTCTAACTTTGCAGATGAAATAATTTAGACACAAACAGTACAAGTACCCATTTACCACACTGAAACGAGAGTAGAGTTCAACTGTTCAAAAAAACAATCATTTTGCTAAATATTGTCATCGCCCATCATTCCTACATAGGTGCCTATTGATCCAAAATTCATAAAGCATTAAATTTATGACAATTAGGAATCAGTGCATCAAGTTGCCATCATCTATTTTTCCCCAGCCGAAGAGAGAGACTGGAGTGTGGTAGTGGCAGTCTCACAAAACTCATAGGTGAAATATACTCTTATAGTCTTGATAGGGCCTGATAAAGTGGAAGGGCAACGGTGGCATAAACAAATTAAGCAAGCAGCGGCATAAACTGACTGATAACACTAACATTCATACCCAGTTCTTCTGGCAATGCTTCCAAATGTATTAATAAGATAAACACAAAGGAAAAGATGTCTTTTAAGTCTTTTAAAAGGGAAATTGAGAGTTGGGTCCCTTGAAAGACACTTGTTCTTTATATACAATGCATTATGAAAAATCAACTTTTTAGAATTCTGATTCTTTTTAGAATCAAATTTTAGAATTGAGATAATTTCTAAGAAAGTATTAGACCACAAGTGATTATTAACAATAAATATAAATAATGTTAAGGGGAGGCTAGTATAAATACATTTGCAATAAGGAAAATTTTAAAATAAGGCATTTAAACCTAATACAGTTTTAGGCAAAAGAACATATAATTTTATTAGATGCTGAAGAGCAGCTATATATAAAAAGTCAAAAGCATTTCAGAAATCACAAAGTATATGTAATTTCACCATGTTAAAATTTCATCCTGCAGAATGCAAAGGAAATACTGAGAGAACTACATCTATGGATATAATTCTAACCACAAGAAAAAAATTATTCGTGGGAGCAGAAGTGATGCTAACCATATGAGAAAGCTAAACATGCCCTTTTGGTGTCCACGACAGGTCTAGAGTAGTTTTGTGTCACTGTCTTTGTAAAAACAGACCTAAAGTTAAAGGAAAAGAAAGTATCACGATATGACTTGCAACTACAAAAGGATAGACAGATCCGTAAGGTCAGAAAATGTAGTTCATCAAGTGAGGACTCAAAAACAAAATTCCAGCAATACAATCAGAAATTATTCTAAGCCAAAAAACAGTATGTCTAAAAACACTGGTTGTAGCAATCTAGATGTCATAAAGTGGAACACAAAAGACAGAATTAAGAACAACATGAGAGGCACTGACCTGTAAGAATATTGTTGGGAAGGCTATATGGCCCACAACGATGGAAGGTTTGATAAAATGTCTAAGGGCAATTAAAAATGCTGCATTGACTGTTTTGATCAAGAAGGGCTAGGATCTTGAGGGCACAGTGTGTGAGAGTGGGATGGATGGGGAAGGAAGGGTAGGGAAGGAGGAGCAGACAGATGATAGAGAACATAATTCTTCAAGTATTACTATACTTATTTCCACACTATGTTCCAAAGAGAACAATATTTATATAGGAAAGGGTGTAACTCCGATGTTGGGTCTGAACCTGGTGGAGTCATGCTATATTTCTTTTAAGAATATGAAGCACGTCAACTGAGCCCTTCCAAAATTTATCCAAACAATTCTACTACCTCAGCTTACACTAAACCCCTCTAAATGAATACTTTCAGCTTAAATTTGTGAACTGCTGCCATCTGGTCAGTCTCCTGGGTCCTACTGGCCTTTCCTTTCAGCTTACTAACTCTTCAACAACCCTGTCATTAGTTCTTAGTTAGCCTCCCTCTTAGATCATTCCCAAAAATGCTGATAAAAAAAATATTATGATGCTGAATCTATAAATGGGCATGCTTGCACACACATACAAAACAACTACTTAAGTAAAAAATAAATAGTATATGCCTTAACAGCAGCTCATTAGAAAAATACCAGGGAATTTTAGCTCGCTGCAAACTAAATGAGTATATGGTGTAATGAACTTGCCAAAAAAGCCAATGCAATCAGACTGCACAAACAGAAATGTGGTATAATGAACAAGAGAGGTGATAATTACAGTATACTCTAGTCTTACCAACAGAAGCGAATTCTGTTTGGGGTTTAAGAGGAACACAAACTAGAACACTCATTCAAGACATATTATTTGAATACATGCTACTGCCAGACATTGTTATAAGCACTGGAAATAAAACAGTAAACAAGACAAAGTTCTGGTTCTAATGTAGCTAACATTTTAGAGAGGGAGGTAACAAACAGTAAAAACTGCAGGTAAGGATAAAGGCTATGCAAAGAATGAAAATAGGACCACGTGATTAAAAGTGAGGGGGTGATCATTTTAGAATGGATTCAGGGAAGATCTAACTGAGGAGGCCATTTATACTGAAATCTGAATGGAATGAAAGAACTAGGCATGCAAAGATTGGAGGAAAGACGAATCACAAATTATCTTAAGCAGGTTTGAGAAATTAGTTACAAAGCAAAGTGACCAACATACTGATTTTCTATCTTAGTAAGAAGTTTCCCTAATGGATAACTTGTGCACTAGCTATACCTCCCACTCTGTTCATTTGGAGACTATTTCATGGAAGTGAGTACTCTGCACCTCATTCCTCTTTAGATCTTATCTGTTCAGGTCCTACACCTTTAAGCTGATTCCTTCTCATAATGTGCCATCATTATTCTCAATGGTCTATTTCTTTAAGACAGTGTTTTTGAACTGTGAGCTGAAATCTCATTATGAGCCATCAATTCAGTGGATAGTCATTAATATCCTTTTTAAATGACGTACACCAGTGTTTTGTGAAACACTGGTTATGTCTTAATACACACATACCCCTATGTATGTACATTCATAAACACTTATAAACAGACACTTCTATACTGGGTCCCAGCCAAAAAAGTTTGAAAAATGCTATTCTAAGAATTTAATGAATGCTTCCATTTCATTTCATAGGACAGTTCAACCCAGATTATTATTTTGATGTATCCTATTTTGGAGGTGTTGGCTAACAGATAACTATAAAATCAAAAAAACAAAACAAATCCCAAATTTACACCACAAATTAAGCTCTATAGAGCAGGGATTGTGTCCATGTATACCTGAAGCCGAACACACTATATGTCACACAGAATGAAAAACATTTGATGACTGAACGAATGAATAAAGGTTGAATAAAGTTCCAAAAGGCTATATTTTTTCTAACAGTATGTATACTTGTACAGTAAAGAATTTGGCCTTGTCCACAGAGAGCTTTGGCCTCTACCTTCTGCTTCTGGGAGGAAACCAATATATTCGATAGGTGTCTTTGTTTAAGGGCAGGGGCTGGCCACACCAGAAAGACCAATCACATGATTTTGGGTGAGGGGCTTTGAGTTATCAGGTACTAGTCAACGCAGAGGCTGAGATCAACTATTTGGACAACCAATTAATTAATCAATTATGTCTTTTTAATGGACTCCAATAAAAACTCTGACACTGAAGCTCTGGTGAGCTTCCCTGGTTGACAATACTCCATGCACACTGTCATCCATCAATGGTAGGACCTGACTCCATGGGAAGATCTTTGTGTTTTAAATCCTTCAAGATCACCTTATATGTCTCTTCTTTTGGGTAATTTTAACCTATAACCTCCCCTGACAATAAAACATAACCACGAGTCTAACAGTTTTCATCGAGTTCTGTATTGCCTGCATATTCTTTAAGCCTCAATTCCTATACTGAGAAACTAATACCACTAGACCTCTAAATCTAGGTTAATGTCTTCATATTTCTTTCCCCTAATCCCAGTAGCTGTCCTTTGAAGCCTTGTCCTATAACTGTTAGGTAACAGTCTCTACATAGTGCCTATTCCTAGAGTTCTGGATGCTATTTTCTCACTCATTTGCTTTCAGGAGTCTGTGTGATATGTGGCTGAACCTCCTTAATCTCGCACAATTGCATAATTAGACTTCTTTCTATAAACTACTGCTAGGTCTTGCAACTCCCACCCCAACCCTCCTCCTCATCCCAAATGTAACACTACATAAACACATACATTCACACTCACATGCAGGCACACACACCTCTTTTCCAGGTCTTAGCCACGTTAGAGACATTGATCTCTTCCATGTCTGACCATGCAGAAGACTTCAACACACTCTTCACAAAAAAAGATAATGCGTTTTTGGCCATTAAGCCCATGAAAAGATGATCAATATCATTATCCATCAGGAAAATACAAATTAAAATAATGATGATGAGATACATAATGAGATACAATACACACCCAGTCAAGTGGCTAAAATTAAGACTGACATACCAAGGAGTGAAGAGAAAGGAGCAGCTGGACTTCTCATATACTACTGGTGGGAATGTACAACAGAGCAACTCCTTTTGAAAGCAGTTTGGGAATTTGTTATGAAGTTAAACATACACTTCACATATGACTCAGCAACCCTATTACCTCTGTATTTACCCAAAAGAAACAGAAACATATATACACAAAAAAGCTGGACTTGAATGTTCACAGAAGCTTTACTCATAACAGCCAAAAAGTAGAAACACCCAAATGTCTATCAACAGGTAAAGGGACAAACTGTTGTATATCCATAAAGTAGAATGCTAGCCAGCCACTAAAACGAGCAAACCATCGACTCAGACATCAACATAACTCAATCACAAATGCATTATGCTGAGTAAAAGAAGCCAGACTCAAAGGGCTATATACTGTATGATTTCATTTATATGATATTCTCAAAAAAGCAAAAATATAAGGGCCAAAATCAGTGGTTGCCGGTGGCTGGTGGTTGGGGAAGTGTTGCTACAAAAGAGGATGAGGGAATTTTGCGGGGATATAGAATTGTTCTATATTTTGATTAATGTTGATAGTTACATATATATATGTATGTCAGAACTATGTACTAAAAAAGAGTGACTTTTTACTATATTTAAATTATATCTCAAAAAAACTCCTTCTGATACATGAAATAACATGCATAAATCTCAAAAATATTATAGTGAAAAAAGCCAGACACAAAAGAGTCCATACGATATGATTCCATTTATATGTAATCTAAAACAGGCAAAACTAATCTATAGTGACACAAAGTAGATTAGTGATTGCCTGGGGCCAGGGACGAGAAGATGACTGCCTGCAAAGGAGAAAAAGGAAACTTTTTGGGGTTATGGAAATGTTCTATATCTTGATTGTGGTAATAATTACATGGGGGTATATATTTTCCAAAACTCATCAAATTACACTCAAAATGGGTATATTTTGTTATATGTAAATTATACCACAATAAAATTAATTTTAAAATCTACTTACTAAGAGAACATAAGGTAATAGGATTAATTTTACCCTGACAAATACTTAATAATTCCTCTTCTTTTATTAGTTTTCAATACAAACTAAAATTAGGTTGTTTTATCCTAACTTCTGTAACTTGTGCTGGTCTATTAGCTAGTGGTAGATAACCAATTTAGAAAATATTTGGTAAGAACATATTACACACATAAAATGTTCAACAGACTCTCTGGGGAACAGACAAGAAATATGAGATTCAATGTTGCCCACAAAAAAAGTTAACATTCTTATTGAAGAGATTTTATATATATATATATATGTCTCACATTTCATATATGAGCAAAGGAAGCAAAGTAATAAATAATCAGATATTTGGGGGAACAACTAAATCAATATGAACCACAGCGGACAGGGAGACTTGGATCTGTGTAGTCAGGAACAAGTTCATTTTATAATGAAGAGATAATGAGAAGGTATTTGAGGGAGTGAGCTAAGCATGAGAAAAGGCATAAGTGAAATAAGATTTGGGTAGAGCAACATTTTACAAACTATGTTCTAAGGAATTGCGAAAAGTTAAAACATTTATATTCATATAAGATTCTGAGATGCTGCCTTGTACTTTTCCCTTCTTGGAGCATTTTGATAAAGCTTAATTTATTAAAAGCTCACTCTGAAAAGTCCATAGAGAAGTAGTAGTAACTGACCTTGAATGGACTGGATGTGGCAAAACTGCAAAAAACCTTTGCTTCCCAGTGTAGACGACAATAACTCTTTTGTATCTTTTAAAAGCCTTTTTTAAACAAAATTTTTTGAGTTCATAATAGTTTACATCATTGAGAAATTTCAGTTGTACATTATTTCTTGTCTGTCACCACATAGGTGCTCCCCTTTCCCCCCCCCGTGTCCACCCTCCACCCCTCTTCTCCTGGTAACCACTGAACTGTTTTCTTTGTCCAAGTGTTTGTTTATATTCCACATATGAGTGAAATTATCTGATGTTTGTCTTTCTCAGTCTGGCTTATTTCACTAAGCATAATTCTCTCCAGGTCTTTGCATGTTGTTGCAAATGGGATGAATTTGTCTTTTTTCTGGCTGAGCAGTATTCCATTGTATATATTTACCACATCTTTTTTTATCTAAGCATCACTTGATAGGCACTCGGATAGTTTCCATGTCTTGGCTATTGTGAATAGTGCTGTGATGAACATAGGGATACATATGTTACTTTGGATTGTTGTTTCAAGTTGTTTGGGTAGATATCCAGTAGTGGGATAGCTGGGTCATAAGGTAGTTCTATTTTTAGTTTTTGAGGAATCTCCACACTGTTTTCCATAGTGGCTGCACCAGTCTGCATTTCCACCAGCAGTGTGTGAGGGTTCCCTTCCCTCCACACCCTCTCCAAGATTTGCTAATTTTTAGTCTTAGCGATTATAGCCATTTTAACAAGTGTAAGGTGGTATCTTAGTGTAGTTTTGATTTGCATTTCCCTGATGATTAGTGATGTTGAACACTTTTTCACAAGTTTATTGGCCATCTCTATATCTTCTTTGGAAAAATGTCTGTTCATATCCTCTGCCCATTTCTTGATTGGGCTGTTTGATTTTTTACTGTTCAGTTGTGCGAGTTCCTTATATATTATGCAGATTAACCCCTTATTGGATACATGATTTGCAAAAATTTTCTCCCAATTGGTGGGTTGTCTTTTGGTTTTGATCCTAGTTTCTTTTGCCTTGCAGAAGCTCTTTAGTCTAATGAACTCCCACTTGTTTATTTTCTCTTTTGTTTCCCTTGTCTGAGCTGACATGGTATTCAAAAGGATACTTTTAAGTTCAATGTCAAAGAGTGTACTACCTATATTATCTTCCAGGAGTGTTAAGGTTTCAGGACTTATCTTCAAGTCTTTGATCCATTTTGAGTTTATTTTAGTGTATGGCATGAGATAATGGTCTACTTTCATTCTTTTGTATGTGGCTGTCCAGTTTTCCCAACACTATTTATTGAAGAGATTGTCTTTTTTCCATTGTATGTTCTTGGCATCTTTGTTGAACATTAGCTGGCCGTATATGTGCGGTTTTATTTCGGTTCTGGGCTTTCAGTTCTGTTCCATTGCTTTGTGTGCCTGTTTCTGTACCAGTACCATGGTGTTTTGATGACTGTGGCTTTGTAGTACATTTTGAAATCAGGGATTGTGATGCCTCCAGCTTTGTCCTTTCTTCTCAGTATTGCTTTAGCAATTCGGGGTCTTTGGTTGCCCCATATGAATTTTAGCATTCTTTGCTCTCTTTCCGTGAAGAATGTCATTGGGATTCTGATTTGGATTGCACTGAATCTGTAGATTGCTTTAGGCAGTATGGACATTTTAACTATGTTTATTATTCTAATCCATGTGCATGGACTCTCTTTCCATCTCTTTATGTCATTATCTATTATCTTCAATAATGTCATATAGTTTTCATTGTATAAGTCCTTTGCCTCCTTAGTTAAATTTATTCCTAGGTACTTTATTCTTTTTTTTGTGATTGTAAATGGAAGTGTATTCTTGAGTTCTCTTTCTATAAATTCATTATCAGAATATAGAAATGCAACTGATTTTTCTAAGTTGATTTTGTACCCCACAACTTTACTGTAGTTGTTAATTATTTCTAATAGTTTTCTGATGGATTCTTCAGGGATTTCTTTTTTTTTAAGGAAGATTAGCCCTGAGCTAACTACTGCCAATCCTCCTCTTTCTGCTGAGGAAGACTGGCCCTAAGCTAACATCCATGCCCATCTTCCTCTACTTTATATGTGGGATGCCTACCACAGCATGGCTTTTGCCAAGCGGTGCCATGTCCGCACTCTGGATCAGAACCAGCGAACCCAGGGGGCCACCGGGAAGCAGAACATGTGAACTTAACCGTTGTGCCACCGGGCCGGCCCCCTAGGGATTTCTATATATAAGGTCATGTTGTCTGCAAACAGTGAGAGTTTCACTTCTTCACTCCCTATTTGGCTTCCTTTTATTTCTTTCTCTTGCCTAAGTGCTCTGGCCAAAACCTCCAATAGTATGTTGAATAAGAGTGGTGAGAGTGGGCATCCGTGTCTTGTTCTGTCCTCAGAGGGATGGCGTTCAGTTTTTCCCCATTGAGTATGATGTTGGGTGTGGGTCTGTCATATATGGTCTTTATTATGTTGAGGTAATTTCCTTCTATCTTCATTTTGTTAAGAGTTTTTATCATAAATGGCTATTGGATCTTGTCAAATCTTTCTCTGCATCTATTGAGAGGATCACGTGGTTTTTATTCCTCACTTTGTTAATGTGGTGTATCACATTGATTGATTTGCGGATGTTGAACCATCCCTGTGTCCCTGGAATAAATCCCACTTGACCATGAGATATGATCTTTTTGATGTATTGCTGTATTCAGGCTGCCAATATTTCGTTGACGATTTTTGCACCTATGTTCATCAGCAATATTGGCCTATAGTTTTCCTTTCTTGTGTTGTCCTTGTCAGGCTTTAGTGTCAGGGTGATGTTGGCCTCGTGGAATGTGTTAGGAAGTGTTCCATATTCCCTAAGGTTTTGGAATAGCTTGAGAAGGATAGGTATTAAATCCTCTCTGAAAGTTTGGTAGAATTCCGCAGGGAAGCTGTCTGGTCCTAGGGTTTTATTCTTTGGGATGATTTTGATTACTGTTTCAATCTCTTTATTTGTGATGGGTCTATCCAGATTCTATATTTCTTCTTGATTCAGCTTTGGAAGGTTGTAAGAGTCTAAGAATTTATCCATTTCCTCTAGATTGTCCATTTTGTTGGCATGTAGTTTTTAGTAGTATTCTCTTATAATCCATTGTATTTCTGTGATACCTGTTGTTATATCTCCTTTTTCCTTTCTAATTTTATTTATCTTAGTTTTCTTTCTTTTTTTCTTTGTAACTCTGGCTAGGGGTTTGTCAATTGTATTTATCGTCTAAAAGAACCAGCTCTTTCTTTCATTGATCTTTTCTACTGCATTTTATGTTTCATTAGCATTTATTTCTGCTCTGATTTTTATTTCCCTCCTTCTGCTGACTTCGGGCCTTTTTTTTTTTTTTTTTTTTTTTTTTTAAAGATTTTATTTTTTCCTTTTTCTCCCCAAAGCCCCCCGGTACATAGTTGTGTATTCTTCGTTGTGGGTTCTTCTAGTTGTGGCATGTGGGACGCTGCCTCAGCGTGGTTTGATGAGCAGTGCCATGTCCACGCCCAGGATTCGAACCAACGAAACACTGGGCTGCCTGCAGCGGAGCGCGCGAACTTAACCACTCGGCCACGGGGCCAGCCCCGACTTCGGGCCTTTTTTGTTCTTCTTTTTCTAATTCAATTATGTGTAGTTTGAGATTTCTTATTTGGGTTTTGTCTTGTTAAGGTGAGCCTGTATTGCAATGAATTTCCTTCTTAATATGGCTTTTGCTGCATCCCATATTAACTGGAACGGTATATTTCATTTTCATTTGTCTTCAGATACTTTTTGATTTCTCCTTTACTTTCTTCAATGATCCACTGGTTGTTCAATAGCATATTGTTTAGTTTTCACATCTTTGTCCATTTTTCAGTTTTTGTCTTGTAATTAATTTCTAGCTTTATAGCATTGTGATCAGAGAAGACACGTTATTATTTCAATCTTCTTAAATTTATTGAGGCTTGCCTTGTTTCCCAACATATGGTCTATTCTTCACAATGTTCCATGTGCACTTGAGAAGAATGTGTATTCTTCTGTTTCTGGATGGAATGTTCTATATATGTCTATTAAGTCCATCTAGTCTAATTTTTCATTTAATTCCACTGTTTCCTTGTTGATTTTCTGTCAGATGATCTATCCATTGATGTGAATGGAGTGTTGAGGTCCCCTACTATTATTGTGTTATTACTGTCTTCTTTTAGGTTTGTTAATAGTTGCTTTATATACTTTGATGCTCCTGTGTTGGGTGCATAGATATTTGTATGTGTTATTTCTTCTTGATGGAATGTCCCTTTGACCATTATATACTGCCCCTCTTTGTCTCTCTTTACCTGTCTTATCTTGAAGTCTACTTTGTCTGATATAAGTATTGCAACACCTGCTTTCTTTTGTTTGCCATCAGCTTGGAGAATCGTCTTCCATCCCTTCACTCTGAGCCTGCGTTTGTCTTTGGAGCTGAGATGTGTTTCCCAGAGGCAGCATATTGTTCAGTCTTGTTCTTTAATCCATCACTCCCCTCTGTGTCTTTTTATTGGAGAATTCAATACATTTACGTTTAGGGTGATTATTGATATATGAGAGCTTACTGATGCCATTTTATCATTCGTTTTCCGGTTCTACTGCATTTTCTTTGTTTCTTGTCCTGTGTATTGGTAGACTCGATTGGTCTACCAATCAAGTTATATTGTTTTTTATGTTGTGTTTCTTTATTTTCTCCTTATTTATTATTTGTGTCTCTGTTTTGCTTTTTGCTTAGTGGTTACCCTGAAGTTTGTATTCAAGATCTCGTGGATAAGATAGTCCCTTTTCTGATGGCCTCTAATTTCCTTAGACTAAACGGATTCAGTCCCTTTCCTCGTCCACTCCTAAATTGTTTTTCTCATCTTATTCCATCTTGTGTTATGAGTTTGTGGTTAAAATGACAAGATTATCTTTGGTTTTGGTGTTTTCCTTCCCTTTGTCTTTAATGTTATACTTGAGTATTTGTTATCCTGCTCTGATTCTGTCTACCTATTTAATGCCTTACTCTGCTTTGCAACCCCTTGCTCCATTTTTTTTCCCCCAGGTATGAGGGCCTTTTTCAGGATTTCTTGTGGAGGGTGCCTCGTGGCTATGAACTCCCTTAGCATATGTTTGTTGGGGAAAGTTTTTATTTCTCCATCACATCTGAAGGACATTTTCGCTGGATATAGTATTCTCGGCTGAAAGTTTTTGTCCTTCAATGAACTGAATATCTCATTCCAGTCTCTCCTGGCCCGTAAGCTTTCAGCAGAGAAATCCACTGAAAGCCTGATGGGGGTTCCTTTGTAGGTTATTTTCTTCTACCTTGCTGCTCTTAGTATTCTTTCTTTATCATTCGGTTTTGTCAGTTTCACTACTAAATGCCTTGAAGTAGGTCTTTCTATACTGACATATTTAGGAGATCTGGCAGCCTTTTTCACATGGATTTCCTTCCTTAGGTTTGGGGAAGTTCTCTGCTATTATTTCTTTGAACATGGTTTCTACTCCATTCTCCTCCTCTTCTTGAATATCTATAATTCCTATGTTGCATTTCCTAATTGAGTCAGATATTTCTCGGAGACTTTCTTCCTTTCCTTTTAGTCTTAGTTCTCTCTCCCCTTCTATCTGGAGCATTTCAACACTTCTATCTTTGATGATGCTGATACTTTCCTCTATGGTGTTCACTTGAGTGTCCAAGGAATCCATATTTTATTTCTTCCATTGTGCCTTTCATCTCTAACATTCGTGACTGATTCTTTCTTATAGTTTCAATCTCTTTTGTGAAGTAGCTCCTGAACTCATTAAATTGTTTCTCCACATTCTCTTTTACCTCGTTGAGTTTTTAAATAATAACTGTTTTGAATTCTTTGTCATTTAGATTACATATTTCTGTATCCTCAGGCCTGATTTCTGGGTACTTGCCATTTTTTTCTCTGGTCTTGAGATCTAACACAGTGTTTGATATTGCTGGAGGGAGTTCTGTTCTTTTGTATCCTGGCATTATTTGGTCGCAGTTACTGCCTATCACCACTGGGTGGGGGTGAAGAGCCATGTATTTTGAACCCTGCGCTTACAGCTGAAATCCCAGGGGCTGGAGCTGTGATGAGTCAGTGGTGGCAGAGGTGCTTTCTCCTGTGTGCTCTTGGGGTTTTCTCCCTCTATTCTCCTGCGGTGTTGGCTTGACAAGGTCACCCCTGCGAAAGCTTTCACCCCAGTAGAGGGCTTGCCTCAAGACTGCAAGGGCCCATGGGAGTCCTTGACGTTCCCAAGAATGAACGTCTGCTCCCCTGTTCCTTCCCTCTCGAAGGCCTCCCGCCATCCTGGATTGCAGTCTTTAAGGAGAGGGATTGAAGATTTCTCTTACCCATTCCATCTCCTCCAAGGGGAATTTCAGTCTCTCTGCCCTCCGTCATACGGCTATACAGGTCTCTTCGTCTTTGTGTTGTGTTTGGATGTCCTCTATTGGATTATGGATTTTTTTTCTTGTATATTGGAGGGAAAATATTTCTGTGAGACCTCACTCTGCCATGACGCTGACGTCACTCCAGATAGCCTTTTTTTTTTTTTTTTTAAGTACAGAATGTTTTTAAAAGTTGAGAAAGACATCAGGTTTGTCCCACCTATCTCCATCCCTCAGATAGAAAGCCATTTATTGCTATATTCTTTAGCAGAAATAGAGGGACTCAATCAGTAACTTATCAGTAGATATGACCTTTTATGTTTTAAAAAATCTTAAGAAAATATTTGCGAGTTGTATCTCATAAGGGACATATCCACACCATAAAAAGAACTCCTACAAGTCAAAAATAAAATGAAAAATAATCCAACTTAAAAATGGGAAAAGATCTTAATAGGAATTTCTCCAAAATAAGACATATAAATGCCCAATAACCCCATGAAAAGATGTTCAACATGTTTAGCCACAAGGGAAATGCAAATCAAAATCACAATGAGGTATCACTTCACATCCACTAGGATGGCTATAACCAAAAAGACATAATAAGAAGTGTTGACAAGTATGGAGAAATCAAAACCCTCATACACTGCTAGTGGAAACATAAAATGGTGCAGCTGCATTGGAAAACAGTCTTAAAGTTACTCAAAAGTTTAAACATAGAATTATCATATGACCCAGCAATTTCATTCCTAGGTAAAAACCCAAGAGAAATGTAAACCTGTACATGAATGTTCATAGTAGCATTATTCATCATAGCCAAAAAGTGGAAAAAACCCAAATATCCATCACTAATAAATGGATAAACAAAATGTGGTATAACCAAATAATGGAATATTTGGCAACAACAACAAAATGAAGTATTAAGACATGTCACAACACAGATAAACTCTGAAAACACTAAGCTAAATGAAAGAAGCCCATCACAAAGGACCACATATTGTATGATTCCATTTATTTAAAATGTCCAGAATAGGCAAATCCATAGACAGAAAGTAGACTTGTGGTCAGCAGAGGTTTGGAGTGGTGGAAAGAAATGGGGAGTGATTGTTATTGGGTATGGGATTTCTTTTGGGGGTGAGGAAAATGCTCTAAAATTGGTCATGGTAATAGTTTCACAATTCTGTGAATATACTAAAAATTATTCACTCGTGTACCTTAAATGGGTGGACTGTAGAATATGTGAATTATGTAAGGTGTACATTACATCTCAATAAAGCTAATTTTTAAAAAATAATGAATTCTATGGAAGTAAAATAATTTTATTCTCATTCCTTTCCTGAGGATTACACAGTTTCACTGAATTTATACTGTTACTCTTGCAAAAAGTTGCTTTGGTCATTTAAGTAACCATGTTTCTTTTTTCTAATATATTTTTTACTTAATCACTAAAATATCAAGCAATTCCCTTATTAATTAAAAGAAAACTGTTTCAGCCACAGGGGCTTTATACAGGTTACTTTATCTCAAATTAACAGTTGTAACTTACGGAAGTGTATAGTAAAATTAGGTATGATGACACAATACACCAACAAGATTAATTTCTTCTGTATAAATATATCACTAGGTACTTTTTCAGTTTGCCAAAACAGTAATCAGAAGTTTTCAATACTAATTCAGTACACTATACATCATATTCCTGGAAATTTAGAATATAAATATTAACATTTAAAATACTCATTTCTACTTTTCTCATCTTTCCAGCCTTCAAGAATACTCTCTTTTTTCTCTCTCCTTTCATACTTGGACATCTCAAAAGAGTAGTCTACAGATCATAGGAGGATTTTCTTAACACTTGGTTCCTCTTCCTCCATCCTTTCTACAAAAACTTCTTTCTTCAAGATCATCAGTTACTTCCCATAGCCACTCAATTTTTTATCTGTTTTATTCTGTTCAATATCTCCTAATTTTTGATGCTGCTGCTCACCACTTTTTCTGGAATCTGTTTCTATGGATTCAGTGACACTACAAAGACGTAGATCTGATTATCCTTTATCTAATCCCATGGTTTTTCTTTTTTCCTCCTGTCCCACAAAGGTAGGTTCCCCAGGTTTCTAGCCAAAACTCTCTTGTCTTCTCACTCTATGCTTTCTACTTCAGTTATTTTATTACGTCCCAAACCTTCGACTATCACTTTGTAGCAGATACTCCCAAAATATATATCTTCTGAAATCTAGTTTCACATTTTTCAACTGAATGTGAACCTCTCTATCAAAGTAGTCTTACTGCCTCTGTTTTCTTCCACTTCAATACCAGGTTAATCTAGTATAGGTTTTATTGTGCTGTTTCCTTGCCCAAAGTCTTCACTTAGCCTGGCATTCAAAGCCTCACACATGGCACATCTAACTTCTCAAATCTTTTCTCACTGCTCTCAGAATCACCCATTGACTAAAATAAAGGTATTTTCTCTTTCTTTAAAAATAACAATCTAATCACAATCACTACAAATACACACGTGCTACCTTTCTTTTGATTCCATACCTATCTCTTTTAGTGATTGATAGGTATCAGATTAAATATAATAATATTTGTAAAGAGTTTAGATATTAGGCACTCAAAAAACATTACCCAGGTATCCACTAAGGACTGCATGTATTAGCTTATTTTAATACTGAAAACAATCTTATGTGGTGGGTACTATTGTTATCCAAATTTTATGGATAAGGATACTAAAGTATGGAAAGATTAACGAACTTGCCCAAGGTTACATGGCAGGTAAGTAACAGAAAGGAATTTTAAGCTCAAGGCTGCCTAACTCCAAAGTCACTATTTTGCTTTATTGTTAATGTTTGACTATATAGTATTTTTAACATAGAGATGTAAACTAACACCCATGAAATGAGATTAGATATTCGTATTTGCATTATTTCCTTCAAATCTGTCTTTTAAATAAACGAACAATTATATATATATAACTTCTCCTCCTCCTCATTCTTTACCCAGGCATTTGTGGATACACAATTCTGTCATAAAGTAACAGCAACACATACTGAAAAGACACATGAGAAAGTCAGAAGAGTGGTTTGCTCTGGACAGGCAGAGGGATGGGAGTGGGGAATTCAGCAGTTATCCATCATGTTTCATGTTTTAAAATAAGAAAAAAAAAAGGAGTGACGTCAGCATCATGGAGTGAGTGAGCCTGGGACTCTTTCCATACAACATACAACAAAAAGGAGCAACCATATTCCAACAGAAAGTATCCTAACAGCACAGGAATCCTCGAAGAGTCACAGCAGCCAAACGACGGACGGAGGAGTGGCTGGAACCCCCACCGAGGAGCTGGAACTGGGTAAGAGAGACATTCGCTGCCTCCCCTAAAGACTGCGGTCCTGCCACGGGAGGCTCCACAAGTGAAGGAGCAGGGGAGCGGTCGCGCATCAGCGGGATCACCCAGGACACCCTCGCACCCTTGCAGCCTAGAGGGAAGCCATCTAACAGGGTGAAAGCTTTCCCATGGGGTGACATCATCAAGCCAAGACCCCAGGAGACCAGATCGGGAGAGCTGATGGGGAAACCCAGGTCTGCGTGCAGGAGAAAGTGCTCCCCCAACCCGTGCTGTGCTGCGCCATCTTGGCTGAAGGCAGAGAGCTCAGAATACGTGGCTCTTGACCCCCATCTAGTGGCGACAGGGTGTAACTGCAACCAAATAATATCACAATGGGCAAAACCTGTACTTTCAGCATCGAGCAGTTCAACAAAGCTCCAGACCAGAGGGAAAACAACAAATACCCAGAATTATGTCCTGAGGATTCAGAAATAAGTAAACTAAACGACAATGAAGTCAGAATAGGTATCATCAAAAAACTCAATAAGGTAAAACAATATACAGAAACAATTCAACGAGTTCAGGAGTTACTTCACAAAAGAGATTGAAACTATAAAGAAGAGCCCATCAGAAATACTAGAGATGAAAGACACAATGGAAGAGAGAAAACAAAATATGGATTCCCTGAATGCTCATGTGGACACCATAGAGGAGCGAATCAGCATAATCAAAGACAGACATGTTGAATGGCTTCAGACAGAGGAGGAGAGAGAACTGAGACTAAAAAGAAATGAAGAAAGTCTCCGAGAAATATCTGACTCAATGAGGAAATGCAACCTAAGAATTATAGATATACCAGAGGTGAAGAGAAGGAGAATGGAGCAGCAGGTGTGCTCAAAGAAATAACAGCAGAGAACCCAAATCTATGGAATGAGAGAGAAATGTGTGTGGAAGAAGCTTTCAGATTTCCTGGATTTGTCAATGTAAAAAGACCTACAGCGAGGCATATAGTAGTAAAACTGGCAAAAATGAACAGTCAAGAAAGAATACTAAGAGCAGCAATGCAGAAAATAACCTACAAAGGAACCCTTGGTTTCTACAGAAACCTTACAAGCTGGGAGAGAATGGAATGACATATTCAAAACTTTGAAAGATAAAAATCTTCAGCCAAGAATATTCTATCCAGCAAAAATATCCTTCAGATATGAGGGAGAAATTAAATCTTTCCCAGACAAACAAAAGCTAAGGGATTTTGTAGCCACGAGACCCCCCCCCCGCCCCCCCGCCCCCACACACACAAGAAATCCTCAGGAAAGCTCTTATACCTGAAAAAAGAAAAAAAGGGAGAAAGGGTTCACAAAACACATGGTAAGGAGACAAACAGATAGAATAAGAATAGAATAGCAAATATGCAACTATAGCATTAGGATAAAGGAAGGAAAACACCAAAAACAAAGACAATCTTGTCACTTTAACCACAAACTCAAAACACAAGTTGGAATAAGATATGAAAACAGTAACTTAGGAGGGAAGGAGGATAGGGACTGAATCACTTTAGACTAAGGAAACAAGAGGTCATGAGAAAATGGACTATGTTATGCATGAGATTCTGAATACAAACTTCAGGGTAACGACCAAACTACAAAGCAGAACAGAGACACAAAAAATAAATAAGGAAAGAACTAAGAAACACAGAATAAGACTGCGGAAATAAATGGGTAGCCCAAAACACACAGGATGAGAAACAAAGGAAATGCAGGAAAACCGGAAAGTGAGTGACAGAATGACACCATTTAAGCCCTCATACATCAATAATCACCCTCAGTATAAACGGATTGAACTCTCCAATAAAAAGACACAGATTGGCAAGATGGATTAAAGAACAAGATCCAACAATTTGTTGCCTCCAGGAAACACATCTCAGCTCCAATGACAAATACAGGCTGAGAGGGAAGTGGTGGAAGACAATACTCCAAGCTAATGGCAAACAAAAGAAAGCAAGTGTCACAATACTTATATCAGACAAAGTAGATTTCAAGATAAGGCAGGTAAAGAGAGACAAAGAGGGGCAATATATAATGATCAAAGGGACACTCCATCAAGAAGAAATAATGCTTATAAATATCTATGCACCCAACACAGGAGCACCAAAGTTCATAAAGCAACTATTAACAAACCTAAAAGGAGATATAAAAAATGACACAATAATAGTAGGGGACCTCAACACCACACTCACATCCTTGGACAGATCATCCAGACAGAAAATCAACAAGGAAACAATGGAATTTAACGAAAAGCTAAAACAGTTGGACTTAACAGACATACATAGAACACTCCGTCCAAAAATAGCAGAATACTCATTCTTCTCAAGTGTGCATGGAACATTCTCAAGGACAGACCATATGTTGGGAAACAAGGTAAGCCTCAATAAATTTTAAAAAGTTGAAATAATAACAAGCATCTTCTCTGATCATAATGCTATAAAGCTAGAAATTAATTACAAGACAAAAACTGAAAAACGGACAAAGATGTGCAAACTAAACAACATGCTATTGAACAACCAATGGGTCACTGAAGAAATTAAAGAAGAAATAAAAAAATATCTGGAGACAAATGAAAAGTATAACATGCCATACCAACTCATATGGGATACAGCAAAAGCTGTATGAAGAGGGAAATTCATCACAATACAGGCTCACCTTAACAAGACAAAACTCAAATAAGCAATCTCAAACTACACCTAATTGAATTAGAAAAGGAAGAACAAAAAAAGCCCAAAGTCAGCAGAAAGAGAGAAATAATAAAAATCAGAGCAGAAATAAATGCTATTGAAACAAAAAAGGCAGTAGAAAAGATCAATGAAACAAAGAGGTGATTCTTTGAGAAGAACAAATAAAAGTGACAAAACCCCAGCCAGACTTACAAAGAAAAAAAAGGAGAAAGCTCAAATAAACAAAATCAGAAATGAGTGAGGAGAAATAACAACACACTCCACAGAAATACAAAGGCTCATTAAGAGAATACTACAAAAAACTACATGCCAACACAAGGGATAACCTAGAGGAAGTGGATAAATTCTTAGAGTCCTACAACCTCCCAAAGCTAAGTCAAGAAGAAGCAGACAATCTGAACAGACCAATCACAAGGAAAGAGATTGAAATAGTAATCAAAACCATCCCAAAGAATAAAACGCCAGGACCACATGGCTTTCCAGGGGAATTCTACCAAACTTTCAGAGAGGATTTAATACCTATCCTTTTCAAGCTATTCCAAAAAATTAGGGAAGATGGAACACTTCCTAACACATTCTATGAGGCCAACATCACGCTGATACCAAAGCCTGACAAGGACAGCATGAAAAAGGAGAACTACAGGCCAATGTCACTGATGAACATAGATTTCAAAATTCTAAACAAAATTTTGGCAACCCGAATTCAGCAACACATGAAAAGGATCATACATCATGATCCAGTGGGATTTATACCAGGGACACAGGGATGGTTCAACATCCGCAATTCAATCAATGTGGTACACCACATCAACAAACTGAGGAATAAAAACCACACGATCATCTCAATGGATGCAGAGAAAGCATTTGACAAGATCCAACAGCCATTTATGATAAAAACTGTTAGTAAAAATGGGGATAGAAGGAAATTACCTCAACATAATAAAGGCCATATATGACAAACCCACAGCTAACATCATACTCAATGGGCAAAAACTGAATGCCATCCCCCTGAGAAATGGAACAAGACAAGGATGCCCTCTATCACCACTCTTATTCAACACAGTACTGGAGGTTTTGGCCAGTGCAATTAGGCAAGAGAAAAGAATAAAAGGAATCCAAATAGGGAGCAAAGAAGTGAAACTCTCGCTGTTTGCAGATGACATGATCTTATATATAGAAAACCCCAAAGAATCCACTGGAAAACTTTTGGAAATAATCAACAACTACAGCAAAGTTGCAGGGTATAAAATCAACTTACATAAATTAGCAGTATTTCTATACTCTAACAACGAACTAACAGAAAAAGAACTCATGATCACAATACCATTCACAATCGCAACAAAAAGAATAAAATATTTTGTGGTGAATTTAACTAACAAAGTGAAAGACGTATACAATGAAAACTACAAGACTTTCCTGAAAGAAATGGATGACGACATAAAGAGATGGAAAGACATTCCATGCACATGTATTGAAAGAAGAAACATAGTTAAAATGTCCATACTACCTAAAGCAATCTACAGATTCAACGCAATCCCAATCAGAATCTCAATGACATTCTTTACAGAAATAGAACAAAGAATCCTAAAATTCACATGGGGCAACAAAAGACCCCGAATTGCTAAAGCAATCCTGAGAAAAAAGAACAAAACGGGAGGCATCACAATCCCTGACTTCAAAACATACTACAAAGCTACAGTAATCAAAACAGCATGGTACTAGTACAAAAACAGGTGCACAGATCAATGGAACAGAATTGAAAGCCCAGAAATAAAAACACACATCTATGGACAGCTAATCTTTGACAAAGGAGCTGAGGGCATACAATGGAGAACACAAAGTCTCTTCAACAAATGGTGCTAGGAAAACTGGACAGCCACATGGAAAACAATGAAAATTGACCATTCTTTTTCACCATTCACAAAAATAAACTGAAAATGGATCAAAGACCTAAAGGTGAGACCTGAAAACATAAGGCTTCTAGAAGAAAATATAGGCAGTACACTCTCTGACATCAGTATCAAAAGGATCTTTTCAGACACCATGTCTTCCCAGAGAAGGGAAACAATAGAAAGAATAAACAAATGGGACTTCATCAGATTAAAGAGCTTCTTGAAGGCAAGCGAAAACAGGATTGAAACAAAAAAACAACTCACCAATTGGGAAAAAATATTTGCAAGTCACATATCTGACAAAGGGTTAATCTCCATAATATATAAAGAACTCACACAATTCAACAACAAAAAAATCAAACAACCTGATCCAAAAATGGGCAGGACACATGAACAGACATTTCTCCAAAGAAGATATCTGGATGGCTAATAGGCATGTGAAAAGATGTTCATCATCACTGATTATCAGGGAAATGCAAATCAAAGCTACACTAAGTTATCACCTTACACCCATTAGAATGGCAAAAATAACCAAAACAAAAAGTAACAAATGTTGGAGAGGTTGTGGAGAAAAAGGAACCATGCACTGCTGGTGGGAATGCAAACTGGTGCAGCCACTATGGAAAACAGTATGGAGATTTCTCAAAAAATTAAAAATAGAAATACCATATGACCCAGCCATCCCACTACTGGGTATCTACCCAAAGAACTTGAAATCAGCAATTCCAAAAGTCCCATGCACCCCTATGTTCATTGCAGAATTATTTATAACAGCCAAGACGTGGAAGCAACTTAAGTGCCCATCAACAGATGATTGGATAAAGAAGATACGGTATATATATACAATGGAATACTACTCAGCCATAAAAAAGGATAAAATTGTCCCATTCACAACACGGATGGACCTTGAGGGTATTATTATGTTAAGTGAAATGAGCCAGATAGAGAAAGACAATCTCTGTATGACTCCACTCATATGTGGAAGTTAAATTAAACATGTAGACAAAGAGAACAGATTAGTGACTACCAGGGGAAAGGGGGGGTGGGCGGTGGGCAAAAAGGGTGAAGTGGTGCACCTACAACACAACTGACAGACAATAATGTACAACTGAAATTTCACAAGGTTGTAAACTATCATAATCTCAATAAAAATTTTTTTAAAAATAAGAAAAAAATAGACTTGAAACAAATATTACATTTGTTAAACCTAAGTGGTGGGTTTATGAGTATAATACTTCTACACTTTTATGTTTTTTTAAAAAATACCAACATACAGAGAAATGTTGATTAAAGGCTTAGACTAGAAACCATTATTTTTAAATGGCTACATCATTTGATTCTAATAGCTTTAAAAAAAGTATTGTCCTAAGTGGATGGCTGTTGAGCGCACTTGTTGAAAACACACTGAAAGTCAGTTAATACACAGTCTCACATATATATTAATTAAAAATACTTAATCTTATTGGGGATTTACAATTCCACATAATAAATCTGAATGAAAAGTAGGTCTTTTAATACATTTAATGCTTTATTAATAGAATTCAGAACAGGCATGTGTGAAATTCCATTTAAAAAATAATTATAAAAAATTCCAATTTTTCATTTAATGAGGCTAGATTTCTTCTCTACAGCTCATATTCTTATGTACACTTAAATAAATACTGAAATCTGATTGACGAAGGGTTTTTCTAAAAATCAGAAATGTGAAAAAAACAATGGCTCACCTAGAACATAAGAAACTTTAACTTAAATATAGTATGGAAACGACAACACAAACTGCACTAAATCCAAATGTAGAGTCCTTATCAGTACTCTTTTCCCAGACGATGTCAGTTTTCAAAAAGTGTCTCCAAAAGATTATCCTCTGAAGTTACAATAAAATCAATCAATAAAAATAAAGTTAAGCTTTATAAATCCATCGAATCTTTTGCAGTAAAAGCAAGGACCTTCATATAACTAAAGTAGCAAATTATATGACAGTGTACATGCTTAATTAATCATGCACAGCAAAATTTGTGTTATACTGTTTTTAATTGGAGACATCAGTCCTTCAACAACTTTTTCAGGATTATTACTGTCAACTAAAGGAATTAAACAGTGCTTTATATGTTAACTCATCCAATACCACACTGAGACACTAAACTTGCTTTACACATAGGAACAAATTTTAAAGAAGTACTTTGTCTTGCCTACATTAAATCCAATTTAATATCCAGAAGTACATCTGAGCTACTGTAAAAATAAAATTACACAGTAACTGAGGAAAAACTATACATTCTTATAGTTTTAGCCTTTTCTAATATTTACATCTGCTCATTCCTATAAGTTTCATATAATTATTCCAATTTTTGCTTAAGTACATCATATGAATTACTGCATGACAATAATTACTATTCCTAAAACAATTTTACACAAGTACAATTTATCTCCACCTTTAGCCCAAACTTAAAATTCTAAAGAAACTTGAGAAATTATGGCTCTCATACTCACTAGAGATAACTGTTTCAATAACTGTATCATTATTAATAAACACCAGAATGATGCTGATATGCACGTAAGAAATCCACAGTGCTGAAAATTAAATGTATCCCTTCTCCACATTTCAATAAGTCTAGATGGTTTCTCCCCACCAAAAGTAGACACCTATATTCCCCCTTATTATATTACTAAAACAGTTTTCAAATATTTATAATCTCTCATTCTTCTCTCCCCTCAAGATATAAGAAATCTAAAAGAGATCCTGAGCAATTCACTTGTCTTCCTCAGGTTATGCAAATCTCTTTGATTTATCCCAGTCTTAGCCAACATTTTTCCTAAAGGAAAAAGTAAATTTAGAAAGCACATTAAAACAAAGGTAAGATGGGGCTGGCCCGGTGGCACAGTGGTTAAGTTTGCATGTTCTGCTTCTCTGCGGCCCAGGGTTCGCTGGTTCGGATCCCAGGTGCAGACATGGCACTGCTTGACAAAAGCCGTGCTGTGGTAGGTGTCCCATGTATGAAGTAGAGGAAGATGGGCATGGATGTTAGCTCAGGGCCAGTCTTCCTCAGCAAAAAGAGGAGGATTGGCAGTAGTTAGCTCAGGGCTAATCTTCCTCAAAAAAAACAACAACAATAATAAAGGTAGGGCAACAGATTTCAAGAATGTCAGAGAGGAATTCATAGCTGTTTACAGACCATTGCTCCTCAAAAGACATCCAAAATATACAAAAATTTGTATGTCAGGCTTAATTAGTAATTTTTTTTAAATGACAAAACAATAAGACAGGGTATATTTTTAATTCTCAAGTCATGATCAAAACTAGATGGTTAAAACATTTCACTGTGATAATATTTTAAGCGAAAATGATACAAAATTAAGTGGCTTGTCCCAACCACCGGGGAAACTTGAATATGAATCAGATTTTAGATGCTACGTGGAATTGTTAATTATCTTGTGTGTGGTAGTGGTTGTGCAGAAGAATCACCTCATGCTTAGAAGAAGTATAATGAAATATTTAGAGGTTAAAGTCTCACGGGGACTGCAGTTTCCTTTCAAATCACACAGCCAAAAACAACAAAATCTATGTACTTATCTATAAATAAAAATAAAACAAATATGGCAAAATGTTAACTACTACTGAAGTGAAAGGACATTTGTTTATTATTCTTTCACTTATTCACTTCATTTTATTTACTTTTCTGGATACTAAACATTTTTCATTAAAAAACAGAGAGAACAGCTTGTCCTGATCTCCTGCCGTCCTGACAACAACTCATTGACTGGAACAAACAAATGTATTCATAGGACAACTTCACTTTGAAGTCTGGAATCCCAAGAACATATGCAGTTTTGCTTTTTAAGAAAATTTTAAAGCTATACAGTCATCCATAAACTCTTAAAAGTACTTCATAAATTGACAATATTTGAATTGATTGATACAAAGCCTAATGGATAGATAATGATGATTATTTCCATACAGAGAAAATCATTATTCTGGTTATAGACAAACTATCCACATCCCTCACTAATTTACCAGCTTTCACCCACTAACTTCACAAAACTATGCTACTGCTCACGAAGACAACACCATTCTTTAGATCAGGTAAGAGGGGTCCCTTCCTTGGGTTGAAGAATTGAGAGAGTCTGGTTCCTTTGCCATGCTTCTCTTCAGGACCAAAAGGATGTACTACCCCTCCCCTCTTTTAGAACATGTTCCAGGTACACAGGAATTCTCTACCTAAAACAGTCTCACACCCACTTGCAGAGCCCACCTGGGTCTGTTCCCTATGTTTGTCCTCTCAAGGAATTCCTTGTATGCCAAAGAACACATATTGCCAGTATGTGCATGCTTAGGCCAAAGAGATGGGGAGGGGAAGGTGGAGCTTGGATATGTAGGCTGAGAAGACCACATGTGTTCACGAGGCCCCCTTGAGGTGCAGGATGGAACCAAGGGTGAAAAACGAAGTAGAAAAGCCCACTTCTGCCATATTCCGGATGTGGAACTCCAAAGAGTTCAAGAATTCTAAATTCAAATCAGTGCTTCCATATGTCAAGGAAGAAGGATAGAATATATTGAACAGTTTATTGGCTTTATTTAAAACTTTTAAATATTCTGACATACAATATGAGAGCTTCCATTTGTATTCTGTCCCTGGGACCTACAAATATTAGGGGCAAGCCTGCACAAAAACAAGTTAAGAAATAGTTATGTAAGAAAAAGAACAATAAAAAGGAAATAGGATCAGGAAATCTCTTCTTAGACTACACCACTAAAAAGCTATGTAGACTTTAGATCTCGGCCTCGGTTTCTATTACTATAAAATTTTTTAAAAACTGATTAATAATTAAAACTCCTTCTTGTTCTAAAATTTTTTTAAATCTTTAAAGCAAGGAATCATTATCAAATAACAAGCTGATTTTACAATTTAGAAAGCACTTTCAAATTCACTGTCACATTTATTAATCAGAAATGCCAAAAATATATATCCATACACTACAGATGAGAAAACAGCAGACAAGGTAATTTGCCTAAGACTATGATAGTCAGGACTTGAACCCAGTTCTCCTGACTCTAAATTCAGTGCTTTTCCCACTTGATCAAAGAAACTTACATCTGAAAACCCACTTCCAAAAGATTTATTGTCCAACACTGGAACTGAGAAACAAATGACTGATGCTGACAACAAAGACGAAAACTATCTAATTCCCCTCTTTCATAAATAACTCATTTGTCTGATCACAAAAATTCATGAATTCAACTTTCTAGTCATTATGGCTCAGTTCAGTAAGAGATACAACCACATGAGCAACATTAAGAAAGTGCTGAAAGCACGTGACGTAAAGGAACAGAGTCAACAACAGCATTTTTACATAAACATAAAAAGTGATTATTTCTAGTTGATTGAATGAGGGGTGAGTTTTCTTGTTGTGCTAAATTTTTTAAAAAATACTTTCAACAACCATGTATTATTTTTGTCGTTGTCAAATGTCTACATCTCTTCACATACTAGACAGTCAATAGATGCTTGAACTAAATTGTTTTCATTAATAGATCTGAAATATCTGCTGAGTTAATATGCTATTTGGGGAGTGCACACATATTCGTTATATGGGTCTTATCTCCCTCCTGAGTTACCAAAGGAGCATAATGCCTAACATATTGTCTTACATATGACAGGTGTTCAAAAGATAGTAGTTGAATTCATCAATAAATGTTGATGTTAAGAAAGAACAAAAAGGCTCAGAAAACCTGTAGTAGGTTAAAGGAGATTAAAGAGATAACTAAATGTAATGCCTGACCCTTGATTGGATCCTGGATTTTAAAACAAACATCTCTAAAGAATATTATTGGGATAATTTGAGAATTTGAAATTTGGATGGTATAGCATATAATATTATTGTTACCATACGTTAAAATTTCTTGATTGCGATAAAAGTATTACAGGAAAATGTACCTGCTCTAAGGAGAGCCATGTTAAAATATTTAATTGTCAAGTGTCATGATATCCCATTATTGCTGATGCTAAATTTTATCATCTAGCAAAGCACTTTTTATTAAAAATAAAAATAGAATGAGAAAGCAGGAAGGGGGAAGAGCAAAATGGCGGGGTGAGCTGACCTGGGATTCTCTCCCCTCCAAAATACAACAAAAGATTGGAAGAACTGAATTTCAGAGAATAAACATAATGCCAGCTCATTAGAGACGTACAATACCAAGAAGGTGGAGATCATAAACCTTGCTTACACCCTCGGAGGCGCTGGAATGGTAGGAGAGAATAGCGCTCCCTCCCCTAGAGTCTGCGATCACTGCAGCGCAGGTTGGGAAGGAGCAGGGGAGGGGCCGCGCAACCAGTGGATCATCCAGGACTCCTGCCGCTGATTCAGTGGAGACCCGCTGACGGGGGAAAAGCTTCCGAGCGCGGGGACCCCATAAATCAAGGGCCTTGGGAGACCAGAGAACAGAACTGATCTGAACCCAGACCGGCACGTGTAACACCCCCTGCCCCCCGCCCCCCCGCCCCCCGGCAAAGCCAGTGGGCGCAGCCATCTTGCCCCAAGGCAGAGAGCTCATAACACGCGGCTCTTGACCCCCCATCTAGTGGCGACAGGCTGTAACTGCAACTGAATTCTACCACCATGCGAAAAAACCGCTCCTCTACCATCCAGCAATTTATAAAAGCCCCAGACCAGAAGGAAAACAATAAAAACACAGAATTAAGTCCTGAGGACTTGGAATTAGGTAAACTAAGTGATAATGAGTTCAGAGCAGCTATAATCAAAAAAATCAATGAGGTAGAGAGAAAGATAGAGAAACAAGCCGAGTTCTGGAGTTACTTCACAAAAGAGATTGAAATCATAAAGAAGAATCAAACAGAATTACTTGAGATGAAAAACACAATGGACCAGATAAAACAGAATACGGATTCCCTGAATGCCCATGTAGACAACATAGAGGAGCAAATTAGCATAATCGAAGATAGACAGGCTGAATGGCATCAGACAGAGGAAGAAAGAGAACTAAGAATTAAAAAAAATGAGGAAAATCTCCAAGAGATAATGGATTCAATGAGGAGTAAGAACATAAGGATCATAGGAATTACCAAGAGTATGGAAAAGGAAAATGGAGTAGAAAGTGTGTTTAACGAAATTATTGAAGAGAACTTCCCAAATCTAGGGATCGACGGAGAAATGTGTGTAGAGGAGAGTTTTAGATCTCCTAGATTTGTCAATGTAAAAAGAGCTACCCCACGGCACATAGTAGTAAAGTTGGCAAAAAGGAAAGATAAGGAAAGAATACTCAGGGAAGAAAGAAAAAAAAGAATAACCTATAAAGGAGCCCCTATCAGACTGTCAGTGGATTTCTCTACAGAAACCCTACAAGTTAGGAGAGAATGGAGTGACATATTCAAAGCTTTAAAGGATAAAAATCTTCAGCCAAGAATACTCTATCCAGCAAGAATTTCCTTCAGATATGAGGGAGAAATTAAATCTTTTCCAGACAAACAAAAGTTAAGGGAATTTGTAACTAAAAGCCCTCCATTACATGAAATCCTCAAGAAGGCTCTCATACCTGAAAAAAGAAAAAAGGGAGAAAGGGGACACATCCACAGACTAGGGAGACCGATGGATAGAACCAGAACAGGATAGTAAATATTCAATTATAGCATTAGGGTAAAGGTAAGGAAACTACCAAAACAAGGACGATCTTAGCACTCTAACTACCAATTAATAAGACAAGTTGGAATAAAAAATGAAAATAATTATTTAGGAGGGGAAGACCAAAGGGTCTAAATCAGTATTGGTCAAGTAAGTAAGAGACCACCAGAGAATAGACTATATTATACATGAGATTCTAAATACAAACTTCAAGGCAGACACTAAAATAAAGTACAGAACAGAGTCACAAATCATAAATAAGGAAAAATCTAAGAAACCCAGCATAAGAAATTGCAGTATTAAATGGGTAGTCTAAAGCAAACAGGAAAAGAAACACAGGAAAACAAGATAATGAGCGACAGACTAACAGCACTAAGTCCACATGATTCAATAATCACTCTCAATGTGAATGGATTGAACTCTCCAATAAAAAGACACAGAGTGGCAAAATGGATTAAAGAACACGATCCAACAATTTGTTGCCTCCAGGAAACACACCTCAGCCCCAAGGACAAACACAGACTCAGGGTGAAAGGGTGGAGGACAATACTTCAAGCAAATAGCAAGGAAAAAAAGGCAGGTGTTGCAATTCTCATATCAGACCAAGTGGATTTCAAAATAAGACAGGTAAAGAGAGACACAGAGGGACAATATATAATGATCAAAGGGACACTTCATCAAGAAGAAATAACACTTATAAATATCTATGCACCCAACACAGGAGCACCAAGATTCATAAAGCAACTATTAACAGACCTAAAGGAAGATGTTAAAAACAACACAATAATAGTAGGGGACCTCAACACCCCACTCACATCAATGGACAGATCATCCAGACAGAAAATCAACAAGGAAAGAGTGGAGCTAAATGAAAAACTAAAACAATTGGACTTAATAGACATATATATATCACTTCACCCTGAAAGAGCTGAATACACATTCTTCTCAAGTGCACATGGAACATTCTCTAGGATAGACCATATGTTGGGAAACAAGGCAAGCCTCTACAAATTTAAAAAAATCGAAATAATAACAAGCATCTTCTCAGATCATAGTGCTATAAGGCTAGAAATTAATTACAAGAAAAAAGCTGAGAAAGGCACAAAGATGTGGAGACTAAACAACACACTGCTGAACAAGCAATGGATCATTGAAGAAATTAAAGAAGAAATAAAAAAATACCTGAAAACAAATGAAAATGATAGCATGCCATACCAACTCATATGGGATACAGCAAAAGCTGTATTAAGAGGAAAATTCATCGCAATACAGGCACATCTTAACAAACAAGAAAAATCCCAAATAAGCAACCTTAAAGCACACCTAACTGAACCAGAGAAAAAAGAACAAATGAAGCCCAAAGTCAGCAGAAGGAGAGAAATAATAAAAATCAGAGCAGAAATAAATACTATTGAAACGAAAAAGGCAGTAGAAAGGATCAATGAGACAAAGAGCTGGTTTTTTGAGAAGATAAATAAAATTGACAAACCACGAGCCAGACTTACAAAGAAAAAAAGGGAGAAAGCTCAAATAAACAAAATCAGAAATGAGTGAGGAGAAATAACAACAGACTCTGCAGAAATACAACAGATTATAAGAGAATACTACAAAAAACTATATGCCAACAGAATGGATAAGCTAGAGGAAATGGATAAATTCTTGGACTCCTACAATCTCCCAAAGCTCACTCAAGAAGAGGCAGACAATTTGAACAGACCAATCACAAGGAAAGAGATGGAAACAGCAATCAAAAACATCCCAAAGAATAAAACCCCAGGACCAGATGGCTTCCCTGGGGAATTCTACCAAACTTTCAGAGAGGATTTAATACCTATCCTTTTCAAGCTATTCCAAAAAATTAGGGAAGATGGAACACTTCCTAACACATTCTATGAGGCCAACATCATGCTGATACCAAAACCTGACAAGAACATCACGAAAAAAGAGAACTACAGGCCAATATCACTGATGAACATAGATGCAAAAATTCTAAACAAAATTTTGGCAACCAGAATTCAGCAATTCATCAAAAGAATCATACATCAGGATCAGGTGGGATTCATACCAGGGACACAGGGATGGTTCAACATCCGCAAATTAATCAACGTGGTACACCACATCAACAAACTGAGGAATAAAAACCACATGATCATCTCAATAGATGCAGAGAAGGCATTTGACAAGATCCAACAGCCATTTATGATAAAAACTCTGAACAAAATGGGCATAGAAGGAAACTACCTCAACATATACGACAAACCCATAGCCAACATCATACTCAATGGGCAAAAACTGAACACCATCCCCCTGAAAACAGGAACGAGACAAGGATGCCCTCCATCACCACTATTATTTAACATAGTACTGGAGGTCCTGGCCAGAGCAATCAGGCAAGAAAAAGGAATAAAAGGAATCCAAATAGGGAGGGAAGAAGTGAAACTCTCGCTGTTTGCAGACAACATGATCTTATATATAGAAAACCCCAAAGAATCCATTGGAAAACTGTTAGAAGTAATCAACAACTACAGCAAAGTTGCAGGGTATAAAATCAATTTGCATAAATCAGTAGCATTTCTATACTCCAGTAATGAACCAACAGAAAAAGAACTCAAGAATACAATACCATTTACAATTGCAACAAAAAGAATAAAATACCTTGGGGTATATTTAACTAAGGAAGTGAAGGACCTATATAATGAAAATTACAAGGCCTTTCTGAGAGAATTGGATGACGACATAAGGAGATGGAAAGACATTCCATGTACATGGATTGGAAGAATAAACATAGTTAAAATGTCCATACTACCTAAAGCAATCTACAGATTCAACGCCATCCCAATCTGAATCCCAAAGACATTCTTTACAGAATTAGAACAAAGAATCCTAAAATTCATACGGGGCAACAAAAGACCCCGAATTGCTAAAGCAATCCTGAGAAAAAAGAACAAAACGGGAGGCATCACAATCCCTGACTTCAAAACATACTACACAGCTACAGTAATCAAAACAGCATGGTACTAGTACAAAAACAGGTGCACAGATCAATGGAACAAAATTGAAAGCCCAGAAATAAAACCACACATCTATGGACAGCTTATCTTTGACAAAGGAGCTGAGGGCATACAATGGAGAAAAGAAAGTCTTTTCAACAAATGGTGCTGGGAAAACTGGAAAGCCACCTGTAAAAGAATGATAATTGACCATTCTTTTTCACCATTCACCAAAATAAACTCAAAATGGATTAAAGACCTAAAGATGAGACCTGAAACCATAAGGCTTCTGGAAGAAAACGTAGGCAGTACACTCTTTGACATCAGTATTAAAAGGATCTTTTCGGACACCATGCCTTCTCAGAGAAGGGAAACAATAGAAAGAATAAACTAATGGGACTTCATAAGATTAAAGAGCTTCTTCAAGGCAAATGAAAACAGGATTGAAACAAAAAAACAACACACTAACTGGGAAAAAATATTTGCAAGTCGTATATCTGACAAAGGCTTAATATCCTTAATATATAAAGAACTCTCGCAACTCAACCACAAAACATCAAACAACCCAATCAAAAAATGGGCTGGAGACATGAACAGACATTTCTCCAAAGAAGATATACGGATGGCCAATAGGCACATGAAAAGATGCTCATCATCGCTGATCATCAGGGAAATGCAAATCAAAACTACACTAAGATATCACCTTACACCTGTTAGAATGACAAAAATATCTAAAACTAATAGCAACAAATGTTGGAGAGGTTGCAGAGAAAAAGGAACCCTCATACACTGCTGGTGGGAATGCAAACTGGTGCAGCCACTATGGAAAACAGTATGGAGATTCCTCAAAAAACTAAAAATAGAACTACCATACGATCCAGCCATCCCACTACTGGGTATTTATCCAAAGAGCCTGAAGTCAGCAATCCCAAAAGTCCTGTGCACCCCAATGTTTATTGCAGCACTGTTTACAATAGCCAAGACGTGGAAGCAACCTAAGTGCCCATCAACAGACGAATGCATAAAGAAGATGTGGTACATATATACAATGGAATACTACTCAGCTGCAAAAGAGAACAAAATCATTCCATTTGCAATAACATGGATGGACCTTGAGAGAATTATGTTAAGTGAAATAAGCCAGCGAGAGAAGGATAATCTGTGTATGACTGTACTCATATGAGGAATTTAAAATTATGGACTAAGAACAGTTTAGTGGATACCGGGGGAGAGGTGGGGTGGGGGGTGGGCACAAAGGGTGAAGTGGTGCACCTACAACATGACTGACAGACATTAATGTACAACTGAAATTTCACAAGATTGTAACCTATCAATAACTCAATTAAAAAAAAAAAGAACGAGAAAGCAAATGTGGCAAAAAATTAACAACTAGTGAGTCTATGTGAATGGTATATGGATGTTCACTGTATTATCCTTTCAACTTTTTTGTAACTTTAAACTTATTCAAAATAAAAGTTAGGAAAAATAAATGATACTATCAATAAGAAAAAAAGGTCAAAACCAAAAACTAATCCACTTTAACTGAAAAAAAGCAACTAAAAGGGAAATTCCTGTATGGAATTTCTATTTTGTGTTTTAGCTTAGAGGACTAAGAATTCTGAAACTTATTATGAGCAATACCATGCCAAATGCATAAAGATTTAAACAAATTTTGATAAATAAAGGGAAGCTACTTAATTTATTAAAATAAGAATTTTAATTATCCAAGGAGACAATATAAATATTACTTGGGTAGTTTTTTCTCCTCTTTTTGTCTAGGGCATAACAGAGTGACAAGTTTTTTAACCGTTCATGTATCTGTTGCTTTTCTGACTCAGAAACTAAGTTACGCTGTTAAAAAAAACCTAGCAAAGAGCTTGGGATTCTCGGAGTTCAAAGGGTATGAGCAAAGTACAGAAGATCTCTTGCTTTAGTTTTACATGGGTTTTCCTCTCTTTTTTATAAACTTTACTTACACACAAAATTAGCTATGTTTCTGCTTAAAATAATTTTCAAATATGTAAAGTATTCCAAGAGTCTTACTTAAGTGACAGTAATGCCTAGAGATGTAAGAATTAAAAAAAGATCTGTATAATTAAAGCCTTTGGTGCTTAATAGAATATTTTTCAACTATCTAGAAAATATGCTCATCTATAATAAATAATTCCCTGACTCTGTTGGATAGCAGAGAACGTGTCACATTTCTTTACCTTTCATTATTTGTAATTGCCACTCAGGAACTAAATAGGCAATATGAATGATATGTCCTACAATGAAACCCAAAATTACAACTATAGCATCTTAAGAGTTGAAAAGAACCTACAATTTAGTCCATTTCCCACCCACTGTAGGAACTGCTTCTGTGACACATCTGAGCCACTCCATCTCCCTCCTTTCAGTGAAAGAGCTTTATTTCAAACTTCTTCCTTATAATACATGATAATCTGCTTTTCTGCAACTTCCACTTAGTAGGCCTAATTCTGACCTTTAAAATCCTTTAAACATTTGAAGATAAATAGCAAAATTATATTATTCAAATTATTTGAAGATAATTTAACTTTAGGATATTTGTTGCTATCATCTTAAACATAATGTTATAAAAAATGTCAAAATACTTTTGGAAGCAATAGCTATTTCAGTTTACTTTTTTCTTTGTTTTGTTTTGGAGTTGCTTTTTCCTCTGGTAATGGATAAACTATTTGCCAATATAGCCAAAACATGAGATGCATGGTCTTCTCCACTTACAGGTTCTAAAGCATGTTTTTGCTTGCTTAGTAAGATAGATGTTTGAAGGCGGAGGGTGAGTAGAGAGAAATCATTTAGCATATTATTGTTATATACCACAACGTATTAACATACTAAGAAGTAAAGTGAAAGTGCTTAAGACCACATATCACGAAGTGAAATTTGGTTTGAATCCAGTCTGGTCACTGGTTGTCTCCACACTGGCTGTGTGATTTGGGGTATACTACTTAACTCCTCTGTACCTCAGTTTCCTCCCATAAGAGAACTTAAGGAAATACTATATCCAATCAAAAGGATTGTTGTGAGGGATCAATGTGTTAATTTAGGTTAAGTATTTAGAACAGTGCTTGGCAAAATAAGTGTTCTATGTATTAGTTATTATAATTTTTGCTATTATTATACACCTACTTTAAATTGAATTATGGTAACATATGTAAGAAAAATATAAAGATATTTTAATTACCCCAATTCAGATTTTTCCAGATCTCAATAACAGCCTTACTTGTATATGGTACTTTAGCAATCTTATAATGGCAAAATATTCAGCCATTTAAAATCATTTTTAGAAAAGCATTTAATGATATGAAAAATGTCTGCAACATATTAACTGGAAGGTTAAAAAAGCAATTTGTCAAACAGCATAAACTATATGTTCCCAACTTCGTTTCTTAAAAATGCAAGACTATGTAGGTGGAGGACATGGGAGAGACAGACACTAGATCTCACTGGAAACTTAAACAACAAGGTATCACCAGCGATATCTTTTGGTAGTGATATTACCAGTAACTTGTTTTTCATCTGTTTGTTTCCTATATGATCCAATTTTTTAAGTAACCATGCATTAAATTTTTTATCAGAAAAAAAATCCAATAATTTAAAATGTGCCTTTTATACAGGCTGTTCAAACCTAAGTATTCTTTAAAGCTTATAAGTAAGTTTCCCCACCTTCAGGAAAAAAATAAAATAAATATTCAAAGTAGTAAATAAAGTAATAAATTCATCAGAATACAAAAGCCAGCAAGGAATTATGTATAATTATTTATCTCCTAAAATTCTGTTTCCTGTTTTGATTGCTATTTCAGCTATCCCACATAATACTTTTCACTGCTATAGAACTTTTACATTAAACTTAATTTATAAACACTGAAAGATCATATAATGCTCCACGGTATTTCCAATTTGCAAAATCAAAAGATTCCATGTTACAAAATAGTGGAAAGTATTTGTCATAAGAGAGCCACGAAAAGTTTAAAATATTATTCTCTCAAAACTCCTTTGCTGTAAAAATCAGAGATGAAAGGAAGCTAGCATTTTCTCTATTATGTTTTGTACTTACATTTATAAACACTTGCTGTAGCTTGTCACCTTTTTTCTTTTCTCTTTTTTAAGTGGTAAAATTCTAGAGTCAATTATATGAGAAATGTTTTCAGCAATATTCACTGTTGTTAATGACTGACACAGACTTCAGGGTACTCTAAGACATTTGAAATTATATCTACAACCACCTCGCCTCAGTTGGGGAATAAGAAAAAGCAAGGCTTAGAAATATTCATTACACATCCAACATTCTCACCAAAGCTTTCTAGAATTCTAAGGAGTGCCATTCACGAATTTTCAACAGTAGATTAAAGAATATCTTGTTTTGACTATAAAAAAACGTATCTCATTTTTTGATTTTGAGAAACCAAAAATTATGCCACTTTATTATTTTCAAATCTATCCACTTTTATACATATTTAACAATGCTAATTCAGTCTGAAATGAAATTACTGCAATTAAGAGAGAGTTTAAAAAAACTAAGAAAAGAAATTTCTTTCCATAGAACCTGGGAAAACATTGTAATAATATCAGAACTCCTTATTAATATAACATTTTGGGTATGTAGTAACCATAACCGTCTAGACCATGCCAAAAATTACATAAGCAAAAAACTTATACACTCTGCTAAAATTTGTCATAAATTACATAATGTTAAATCATTTGAATTTCACATTATTTAGGATATGCGACCTGTAATTCGGTACATATAAAACCTGTATATAATCAATAATCATAATAATAATCCCCTCCCTTTTCTACCAATCCATCTCTCTTTTTTTTTTTTTTAAAGATTTTTTATTTTTTCCTTTTTCTCCCCAAAGCCCCCCGTACATAGTTGTATATTCTTCGTTGTGGGTCCTTCTAGTTGTGGCATGTGGGACGCTGCCTCAGCGTGGTCTGATGAGCAGTGCCATGTCCGCGCCCAGGATTCGAACCAATGAAACACTGGGCCGCCTGCAGCGGAGCGCGCGAACTTAACCACTCGGCCACGGGGCCAGCCCCCCAATCCATCTCTCTTCACCTCTATAATCAGCAACTCTCAAATATCACTCTTAACACTAAGAAATAATAGGAAACTTGAGAACAAACTTTCAATAAGTCAAAAAAGTATTCCAAATCAACTGCCAGGTCAGTTTTGAGCAGGGAACAAAAAGAACAAGAAATTAGCAAAACAAAAATTCTGAAACAAAAAGTGAGTAGATGTAAATAAAGCCTTATGAATTTATCAGTGTAGAATAAGATGATTTATGAAAGGTTGCTTATGATGGGTCTGAAAAGGATTTCTCTCAGACAGTACTATCTATAAGCAAGCATTAGGGACTACTTATTTATAATTACTCTCCACTCATTTCAAATCTATAAAAGGGAGTCTTTACTTCATTTTAAAGCCAGTATAACACGTTCAGAAAAACATGAATTAAAAAAAAATGGTGACAAGGCTTTAGAAAAATAAAATTAAGAAGTGAAGTTAATAAATTTAGGGCTTCATAACTTCACTTAATATGCTGGACAAAGTGATCAGTCAAACTGGTCAGAAAGGTAGAGATGAAGTTGATAGTGGAAGTGACCCCTAGGTTCAATCAGCAGAGGCTTTTCCCAGGGTCCTTCTAACTGAGATGCCTGATCCTCTTCCAGTAGAGGGAGCAAAATCATAATATTCTATTCATGCCACACGAAGGGGAAGGGGAGGGTTTACAAGTGCCTTTTAAATATCTTAAAATCTAGCCAGACATTTCAAAAAATGTACAGAAACTACGATTTGAAACAGAACTAAAATAAACCCAATGGAAAAGATAAAGATTTTACCTTTTTCAAACATTTCAAGCCTTTGAAATGAAAAAACAGTCCCTAAATATTTAATTTCAAGAAATGTGGTATATTTCACTGTCCACCTAATCTCAGAGGTACCCAAACTATTGAAGCATTTTATGAATCCTTAATTTAACAAGATTTCGTGAAAATGATTAACTATTACATTAGATACATTTTTTATTAAAAAAGTAATACATTCATGTGACAAAAACTATAGAAAACAAAGGAAAGTAAAATTATACTACCCTAAAACAATCTATTTCCTCCAGTATTTTTTCATATGCATAGTTTCACACAGCTATGAAAAAAAGTATAATCATAAAAATATTAAGTTCTTAGTATATGCTAGGCACAGTTCTAAGCACTTTTACATGTTATAACTCTTTTAATCTTTACCAAAGCCCTATTAGGTAAATCCTATTATTCCACATTTAAAGATGAGGCAAATGAGATACATAAAAATTACATAACTAGCTAAAAGTCATGCAACTAATAAGTAACAGGAGCCAAGATTCTAACCCAGGTATTCTGGTACCAGAGGCTGCACTCTGAACCACTTTACTGTGATCTTAATTTTGAATTATGCCTTTCCCCCATCATTGACATATTCTCAGTGTTAGTCTTCAAAGTCTTATAATAAATGCTTATAATAGTCCATCTAATATCAATATGATAATAAACTATGCTGTTTCTAGTTGTCCCTTACAGATACAGTAAGATAAATATCTTTGGGTGTATTACTTTTGCTGTGTTTGGATTATTGTAATAAAGTATTTTTATACTCAGATATACTACCAAATTGCTTTTCAAAATATTTGTATCAGTTAACAAAGCTACATATGTAAGTTCCAATTTCACCATAAATTTGCCAGTACTAAGCATTAACACTGAAAACAATTTTTTCTAAGAGGTAAAAATGAAACCAAGCTCCAAACTGAACTATTATTAAAGTTGCAAATTATTCAGAATGTTTTGTTTAGTAATTCAATTTCTTTTTTGTGAATTTCAGTTCGTACACTTTAGGTATCAACAGTGATCTTTGCTTATCAATTTATATGAGCTTTTTATAGGACCATTAACCCTGTGTCTATCATATTTGCAATAAAATGTTCCCAATCTATTGTTTCCTTTTAATTATAGTTATTAGGTTTTTATTTTTGATAATATATCTTTCTTTTAAAGGCAATCGGAATCGCAAGTTACAAAAGAGCTCTTAAAACCTTACAATTTTCTAAATATAGAAATTAGTCTATTGCTTTGAGCACATCAATGAATCACTTTCAAATATATGATTGTTAAAGCAATGCAAACCTATGTCAAAATATGCATATTCACTTAATAGAATTACCGAGTTTGAGAAGTCTTTAATGTCCCAAAAATTAATTCAATAAGCAAAAGTCCACCCTACCCCAAATCACCAAAATAAAAGAGCTACATACCTGTCGCTGTAGACATAGACGATTTCTGTCATGTAAATGCTGATGATTAGAAAGTGATGAATGCCAATTCCGAGCCTGACTATGCAAGTGAGTTTGAGCCATATCAGAAGGCCGTGTTACAAGATGTGAAGTAAACTGCCGATCAAGGTCATGATCTAAAACATGACTTGAATTATCCTGCCCAAATGTTGACTCATCAAATTGGGGAAGGAGACCTTCCTGAAGGAGGTCTTCTGGGTCAAGTCCTGTGAATGGTTCAGTTTGAGACTCCACTTGATGAAGTAAATTCTCTTCTAAAGACGAAAAGCCATTCGCTTCCACATGATCATTGAAATGGCCCATTTGAGATCCTGAGTCAACAGGATCTGGGAAGTTCATGTGCACAGGAGATAATTTTGAATTGCTGTAATTACCCTGAGGATGTGATGAATGCAACACTTGGAAATTATTTGAATTCAATGATGTATTAGGATTTAGCATATGCTGAGTGGATTCTTGCTTGATTCTCCTATGAGGTGAAAAGGAATTACTTTCAGCAAAATCAGATAATGTCTGATTTGTATGATTGGGTGCAAGAACTGCAGAGGACTGCAGAAGACTATTCGGTGATACATGATTACTGGAAAAGGAATAATGTGAAGAAAACTGCTGTGAATTACTGACAGAACAAGAAGTCATATTTGGAGAAGGTCCATTAAAATTTCCTTCTTGATGACTGCTACACTTGAGGAAGTGCACTGAAGGATTTGACGTTTGAGAAAACTGCTGCATCGAAAGAGACTGTTGTGAAGTAGATGCACTAGTAATTTGTGTTGGATGGCTAACACTGACTCTGTGTGGACCGGAAACATTAACATCCATAAAATTTTTAGACTGATTAAGAGAATTTTGCCCTGGGTTAAGATTATTTCTGTTTTGTTGTGAGCGTAGTGAACTACACTGTGTTTGTTGTTCACTGGCCTGAAATAAGGCAAAGTCATGGTGTGCCACAAAGCTTTTATTTTGATGCATAGAGTGAGAATGTCCTTGTTGGTGAAAAGGAGATCCATTTCGACTTGAAATGCTAGTAGCTGTCTGATGGCCCCACATTGGACTGCCATCTGCTACATCTGGAAACAAACCGTTGGGTTGGTTTTGGGGGTGGATCGGAGAACAATTAAACTGAGAGTGTGGAGATAACACATGCTCAGCTGGGCTACCAAAAGACTGATTGACTTGGTGAAATTTCATTGAATCAAACTGATTTAACTGCTCATAATCAGTCATCTTCTGATGTGTTGGAGTACCTTGAACATGGTTCAGTGAGTCTATGTGCAAAGGTTCAAATTCTGCACCCAAGTTCAGTTCATCAACTAGTGAAACCGGTCCTGGTTGTACAAATGCATCATCTGACAAACCTTCCAAGGTCTCACCAAAAAGATTAGCTTCATCAAAAAAGTCCATCATTGGATCCGTCATCTTGAAAAATTCAGTAACAATCTGGGTTGTTCACTCCAAATCGAGTATATTCAGCTTCTCTGTAGTAAATATTACTGGATCATTTCTAAAGGTCATCAACTAATCTGAAACAGGTCAACGTTCATTATTGCTCTTGATAATGACATCTCATAAAGTGCCAGAATCCTAGGAAAAGAAGAACAAAAACAAAGTTTAATAATGAGTATTCATTAAAGTTCTACAAGGTTTATATATGATTTAAAAACAAAACTTCAGTGTACAGTATTTTTTGGTAGAATAATTCATTGTAAATAGTTCATTAATATTCCCTGAAGGAAAAAAAGCCTCCTGCAGGGGACATAAATATACACATTTAAAAGTAATAATGCATATTACTTCATTTTGAAATTCATATATTATGACGACAGATTGTAAAGTAAACTTGAGAATGGTATGTCAGACTCTCCCATACCATGAAATGGCCACTGCCTCCCAGCAGCTCTAGCATGTATAAAATACATACGTACTACACTTCAAAGTTATGTCTTGTTAAGATAGCTGACATCAGATTCTCTCAGATTAGTAAGTGTTTTGTGGTCTTTTGCTCTAGACCTTATGATCTGATAAATCTACTATTTCATAGGGTATATGTGGAATTGAATCAAGATGAGCAAGTGGATTAAGTCATGATAAACTGGCCCAAAATGAGATAAAATTTGGCCATCTGGTGGCCAATAGTCACATGAAAAGATGTTCCACATTACTAATCTTCATGGAAATACAAATCAAACCTACAATGAGATATCACCTTACATCTTTTAGAATGGTTACAATTACCAAGAAAAAAGATAACAAATGTTGGAGAGGATGTTGAGAAAAGGGAACCCTCATCCACTGCTGGTGGGAATGCAAACTGGTGCAGCCACTGTGGAAAACAGTAAGGAGATTTCTCAAAAAATTAAAAACAGAAATACTATCTGATCCAGCTATCCCACTACTGGGTATTTATCCAAAGAACTTGAAATCAACAATTCAAAGAGACTTATGCATCCCTATGTTCATTGCTGCATTATTCACAATAGCCAAGACACGGAAGCAATCCAAGTGTCCATCGACTGATGACTGGATAAAGATGTGGTGTATATATATATACACAATGGAATACTACTCAGCCATAAAAAAAGACAAAATCATCCCATTTGCAATGACATGGATGGACCCTGAGGATATTATGTTAAGCAAAATAAGGCAGACAGAGAAAGACAAACACCATATGATTTCACTCATATGTGGAAGATAAAAAAATACATGGACAAAGAAAACAGATTAATGTTCAGAGGGGAAGGGCGTTGTGGAGTGGAAGTAAGGGGTAAAGGGGCACAAATATATGGTGACTGACAAATAATGTATGACTGAAATCTCACAATGTTATAAACTATTATGACTTCAATTAAAAAAAAAAAAACTTAGCCATCTGGGAGCCAGGCCTGATGGTCTAGTGGTTAAAGTTCACTGCACTCTGCTTTGGTGGCCTGGGTTTGGTTCCCAAATGTGCAACCACACCATTCATCTGTCAGTAGCCATGCTGTGGCAGTGGCTCACATAGAAGAACTAGAAGGACTTACAACTAGAATATACAACTAACTACTGGGACTCTGGGGAAGGAAAAAAAGAGAGAGGAAGATTGGCAATAGATGTTAGCCCAGGGCGAATCTTTCCCAGCTAAAAAAAAAAAATAGGGATTAAAAAAAAAGTCTGCCATCTGGTCAGTTGACAGACAACACAGACCATGTGATACATTGGTGATGTCCCCAAATATTGCTACCATAGTCCTCTTGCTCATCTGCCATGTCAAATCAGCTTTCCTGACAGCCAACTGATTTAGATATCTGTGTAGCAAAAGCAACCACTTTCCTATTAAGTTATATTCATTACTCTGTCCCTAAGTGCCCCCCATTAAATCATTTGGAATATACAGAATGCTTATTATATTTATTAAACTGTGTAAATAAACGTGTACTGACAATCAAGCTGAGGCAAAAACAAACAGTAACTTGAGCTAAGCATTAGTCTTATGATAGTCTCAAGAGAAAAAATGATTATATATATGTATACGTATATATACACACACACAGATATACACTATTTGTGTATAGAAAGGATCTAATAGGTTACCTGCTAGTATGAAATAGCTGGCCAATTTTGTTCTGGGCTTGTATCATTCCAAACATTTTTAACAAAGGTAATTTATGGTTCTGCCCCCACTGTCTTGCATAGAGAATCACAAATGGAAGTTCTTACTCCTTTACATAATAGTTTATTCAAAAATTAGCAAAGGCCTAAGAAACTTTCCTGGAACTTCTATTTTGGGAGGTCCATTTCAGGAAATGTAAATTTCCTAAACAAAATGTCTGCTCACTATTTAAATGTAGAAATACTTTCGAAAAATTCTGAGAAATAAAAACTACCAAAATCTGTATTAATTTTACCTAGAAAGTGACTTATCAATCACAATGGTAACTAAGTACTTTAATAAATATATTATTTTAGAAAAAGTAAAATATGGAAAAAAATTATTTTTCCAGATTTTATAATTGTTTGAGACTGAGCAAACAGAGGGCTATGTGGTCCAAACTGAACAACGTGTAAGCCAAAAAATAAGGTAGGTTAAATCACTTCTCTGGAACATATCCTATATTTAGCTTCAGACTCTCGACTGGGGAACAATCTACAATTGACAAAATACTCATTTAATTTCCTCTTTAAGACCTATTGCTTTAATTCATTCTAGTAAATGCCTGTACCATTTTCCAACTTTATAAAAACATCACATCAGTCTAACTGCAACTTAAGCAAGTATTTATCGACTATCCATTACATCCAAAGCAACTCTGTAGAAACTACAAAAGTCCCTGCCCTCAGAAGTTCAGAATCTAAACAGAGGAGGAGGCAGATAATGGCCTAAGAAAAGCACATCCTATACTGAATAAAATATGGTAAACATGGCTTAAGATGCACAAGTTCATCTGGAAGGTCATGTATAAAGAGAAGACAGCATACTTGGCAAGTTATTCAGGAAAAGCTTCTTGGAACAGTTAGCCTTTGAGGGGGGTCTTATAAATGAACTGGAAGGGGAAGCCATGCAAAGAATTTAGGAATAAAGAAATGACAGCAAGGAAGTAGGAATATATAGGGAACATTATGACCACTGCAGAGGGTATACAAAGGGAGAAAAGTGGAAAATAAAGGCAGAAATATAACTGGAGCACTGCTGTAGAGGACCTTATCAATCAAGTACACTAAAATAATATATTCAGGGGACAGAATTCTTCTAAGGTTGAGACAAGTATTTAGAATCAAAATCAAATTGCTTCTCTATCTTCATTTCTACATTTATCTGATGCCAAGCACACGATGATCACATAACATGGATTCAAATATCAATAGGAGAGAATCTCTATCTTTAAAACATTTATAATCTAGAGAAGAAAACACAAATAGTGTGATGTATGTCTTAGCAGAGATGTATACAAAGCACTATATTACGGTAGCACAGATTAGATAGCCATTAATTATGTCCAGAAAAAATCAGGAAAGGCAGAGATTAGGTAACATTTGAACTGGGCCCTAAGAGTAAAAATAAGGTAACTGAATATAAACTTAATTCAGTGGTAAATTTACTTTCCTCAATGTCAAATAATTGCTTTTTCTCCAAGACATTTCTATATTCTCTAAATAGGTCCCTCAATACTTTTCTACTAAACGAATTACAGTAGTCCCCTCTTATCTGTAGGGGATACGTTCCAAGACCCCCAGAGGATGCCTAAAACTGCAGACAGTACCAAACCCTGTATATACTATGTTTTTTCCTAAACATACATACCTATGATAAAGTTTAATTTATAAGTTGGACACAGTAAGAGATTAACATTAATAATTAATAATAAAATAGAACAATTATAACAATATACTGTAATAAAAGTTACCAGAGATCTCAGGAACCTCAGCATACGATTTCTTTTCTTTTCTTATAAAGTCAAGAACTTTTACCTTTTTACTTAAAAGAAGCACTTTACGGCATACCAAATTGCCAGCATCACTACTCTTGTGCTTTGGAGCCATTATTATGGTAAAATAAAGTTTACCTGAACACAAGCACTGGGATACCTTGACGATTGATCTGATAACTGAGACAGGTACTAAGTGACTGATGGGCAGGCAGTATATACAGAGTGGATACGCTGGACAAAGGGATGATTCACGTCCTGGGTGGGACAGAGCTCACAGCATGAGATTTCATCACACTACTCAGAATGGTGCACAGTTTAAAACTTATAAACTGTTTATCTGGAATTTTTCATTTAATATTTTTGGATGGAGGTAGATTGAGGTTGACCTCAGGTAAGTGAAATAGCAGAAAGGGAAACAGCAGAAAGCAAAACTGCAGATGAGGGGGACTACTGTGGTCTTCTCAGTAAGTTCTGTACAGTAATAGTTTCGTCCCATGTAATATGATGACAATCATCCTTACCAAATTATTCAGTTCTCTATTAGCCATCTCTTCAACACTTCTATACAGTATTAAATTTGTGCTACATTAATTTTTACGTTGTTTATGAGCTACTCACAGCTATTTGAAATTCATACTTGGAGAAAATTTGGCTTAGAATTCACCTCCTATAGAAGACCTCTCCTGACTCAACTTTCTGTCTAGTAACCTGTGCACACCACAAATAACACTGCATTGTAATAACATATTACATTATACATAACATATGTATAACATACACTAGACTGAATACTCTTGGAAAAGAGAAACACCTTTATCATCTTTGTATCCTGAGCATGTTGCCTAGCATAGTAGGCATGTAATAAGTTTTTGCTAAATCAATGAATGACTGCATAGGTATTAGAAAGAACATGATACTTAAATTAAAAACCAAAAAACAAAAAACTAGACCTGAGCCCTGGCTCTACCACCTTCTAGCTGTATGACCTTGAGATCACATACTTTTGTTTTCATCTATAAAAAACAAAATAACAGCACAAACTTTCTAACTACAGTCTTGTTTGCCTCAAAGGTGAATTACCAAGTGCTAAATAAAATTAAAATACTGTCTCTTCCGGTAAGCTGTAACCCCCATTAGGGTAGGAAACAGGTCTTTTACAATCCCCTCACTCTCTTACACTGTACATAAAACTTGCAAGAGCCAGAGGGAACACTAAAGAAATGCCCAGAAGTGAGGCAGGACATGGCATTTCGGAAACCACTCAATAACATAGCATGGCCAGAGAATACTACTAGCCAGATAGAGATGTAGAGAGGCAAGCAGAGGTCAGATATTCAGGGCTTTTATTAGCCATGTTAAGAAATCTGGACTTTATCCTAGAGCCAATAGGGAGCTATTTCACTGATTAAAATTTCTTCTCGGGCTTAACACTTAACTAACATTTTTACTGTGGTGAAATTATCATCACTGGTAGCTATTAACATTTGAAATTATTTTTAGATAGCAAATAGCAGCTCTTCCAATGACAGTGACCAAAACACTCATACTGTACTCAGAAACATTTTTTCACATAAAGTGATAATGATAGGGGATATTAGTCATTTTAAAGAATATCCTTACTTGGAAAAATTAAACGCTGGCAAACTTGAGTTCACCATTTCTTAGTTAAAAAAAATTGGTCTGTGGACTTCTAGAAACAACTCCTCTTAAGGCATTCAAACTACAATTGAATAACTGTTAAAAAGTTCTTTAATCAAGTCATTTTCCTCCAGCCTTCCTAGGCATCCACTTTCAGACTGTTTAAAATAAACCTTCAACTATTGGCCCCAAATTACTCATTTCCTTAGGGTTCCCACAGAGCTTCTAAGTACACGATTGGTAGATAGTAGAGAATTTGACTAGATTTACTAGCTTAATGCTAGTAAATTTAAGTGACAATATACTAGTACTAATAAATAAATTTTCCAGTAGTGTACCGCAGAATTTTTCTAGTCTCAGCCTGGCTGGTTCAGCATTTACTATCAGACTTAAACGAAGGTATAGAAAGATAGCTAACAGGTGGTTTTAAGTTGGAAGGTAGAATTAATTACAATAGTTAACAGAATCAAGATACAAAGAATCTCAAGAGAATGGAGCTATAGATCAAATCTAACAATTTGTAACTATGGGGTACTGTTTCCAGTGCAGATACCCAACTGTACAAGTACATTCAGGTTGGAAATTGTATACAGGCCAAGCAGGTGACAGAAATGAGTGAAGCTAGCTAGGAGAGAACTATGGCTAGCTAAAAAGTACAAAGGGGCAGCTACTAGTTAGCTTCAGTTCATTGTTGCTTCTAATTTTTAAAGAGCTAGAAATCCATCCAGATGTCTTTGGGAAATTTCCTGATTTTTAAATGCTGAAAACTAATTCAAATTCTTTATCTACAATGCTCTTGGCTAGAAAACTCAATATCATAATATATGAACTCTACATATACTAATTTCTGAAATTAATGCGGTCTCAATAAAAATTCCAGTATTTTTTTTCAAAGGTAGACATGGTCTAAATAGACAAAAAGCAAAATCAGGAAAAGATCTGAAAGAAACAAACAACCAGGAAGAACTAACCCTACCAAATATTAAAGCATAATAAAATCTTATCAAAACACTGTGGTATTAGCACATGAGAAGTTACACAGATACAATAGAAAGTAATTTAGTATCTCAAATTGGGGGGAATTGAACTATAAAATAAACAGGACAACTGGGTGGCCATTTGAAAAAAAGAAAGTTAGATCCATATCTTGTTCTCAAACCAAGACAAATTGTAAACAAATAAAAGATATTAAATGTCAGAAATGAAAAGCCATGAAAGTATTGGAAGAAAACCTGGATGGGGCAATCCTGAGAAAAAATCCTGGACTGCAAAATATACTACAAAACTACAGCAATCAAAACAGTATGGTACTGGCACAAAAACAGACACACAGATCAATGGAACAGAATCGAAAGTCCAGAAATAAAACCACACATCTATGGCCAGTTAATCTTTGACAAAGGAACCGAGAACATACAATGAAGAAAGAAAAGTCTCTTCAATAAATGGTGCTGGGAAAACTGGACAGCTACATGCAAAAGAATGAAAGTAGACCATTATCGTGCACCATATACAAAAATTTAACTCAAAATGTATTAAAGACTTGAATCTAAGACCTGAAACCATAAAACTCCCAGAAGAAAACATAGGCAGTACACTCTTTGACACTGATCTCAGCAGTACCTTTTCAAATACCATGTCTACCCAGGCAAGGGAAACAAAAGAAAAAATTAACAAATTAGACATCAGACTAAAGAGCTTCTGCAAGGCAAAGGAAACCACGAACAAAACAAAAAGATAATCCATCAGCTGGGAGAAAATATTTGTAAGTCATATGTCCAACAAGGAGTTAATTTCCCAAATATATACAGAACTCATACAACTCAACAACAAAAAAACCTGATCAAAAAATGGGCAGAAAATACGAACAGACATTTCTCCAAAGAACACTTACAGATGGCCAACAAACACATGACAAGATGTTCAACATCAGTCATTATTAGGGAAATGCAAATCAAAACTACAAGATACTACCTTACACCTGTCAGAATGGCTATAATTACCAAGACAAAAAATAACAAATGTTGCAGAGGATGTGGAGAAAAGGGAACCCTCATACACTGCTGGTGGGAACACAAACTGGTGCAGCCACTATGGAACATACAGTATGGAGATTTCTCAAAAAATTAAAAATAGAAATACCATACGATCCAGCTATGCCATTACTGAGTATTTATCGAAAGATCTTGAAATCAACAATTCAAAGAGTACTTTAGTTTCTACTCATGGAACAAAATTCAGATGTCGTTAAAGATCCATTAATAGATTACATAAATTAAATAACTTTATGGAAAGATTCATAAATTAGATTATTAAAAGAAAAATAGCCAACTGAGAATTATCACCTGCAACTCACTCACTGATGAAGTGCTCATTTCTTAATACATCAAGATTTCCTGGGTCCGGCCCCACGGCCAAGTGATTAAGTTCAGGTGCTCCACTTCGGCAGGCCGGGGTTCACTGGCTCTGATCCTGGGCGCAGACCTAGCACCACTCATCAAGCCGTGCTGAGGTGGCATCCCACATAGCAAAACTAGAAGGACCTACAACTAGAATATGCAATTATGTACAGGGGAGCTTTGGGGAGAAGAAGAAGAAAAAAACGATTTCCTATAAAGCAATAAGAAAAATACTAATAACCTAATAGAAAAATGGGTGAAGGATACAAACAGTTCATATTCTCCTTCAAAATAAGAGAATGTAAATTAGAACCACACTGATGTACCATTTTTCACCTGTCAGACTGAGAGAGATTCCAAAGTTTGACAACACATTTTGGTAAAGCTGTGGAAAAAACACTCTCATATACGGCAGGTGGAAGTCTAAAATGATAAAACCTCTAAGGAGAGAAATGTGCCAATATCCAGAAATATTTCAAGTGCACACCCTTTGAGCAAATTCCCTTCTAAAAATTTATTCTACAAATATGTTCATATATGAGTGAAATGGCAGATGCAGGGGTATTTATTAATTGAAGCATTATTTGCTCCAGCAAAAGACTGAATATAGCCTAGATGTCTATCAATAGGATGCTGGTTAAACAAAATGTCATATCCACTTATGCTGGTCGCACCAAATCCAGGTATTATATTCAATCTTGAGTGTCTCACTTAAAGCAAAATATGGACAAAATGGGACATATTCACAGGACAGCAACCAGACTGGTGAAGTTATTTGAAACCACGCTTCTCAAAGTTTCTCCCCTCAGTTGTCTTCTCTTCTCACTCTAGAAAATATTTTCTCTAGATAAGCTCATTCTCTATCTTCTATATACTGACAATTGTTAAATTTTATGTCCAGTACCATCTTCCCAGCTGCCTCCTGAACTTTTCCATAGGTATAAACTCAACAGATCCAAAACAAAACTAATTATCTTTCTTCTAAAATGTATCTTTCTCCTACATGCTTTATTTGGCTAATGGCATGGTAAAACTGACCTTTCTGCCTAAAGTATTTCCCCACTTTAATCTATCATGCATACTGTGATCAGAGTGAGTTTGGTAAAACACAGATTTGATCATGTCACTTACCAATAGAAACCTTTTGATAGTTCTCTAATGCTGACCATATAAATATCCAACTTGGAATACAAACCCTTCAAATTTGTCTCATCTCCAGTACCAGCCCCCCATCTCTCCACATCATCTACAACCTAATTGCACCAACCTTCTTGTTATCTTTCTAATATGTCCTATTGCTCATTTTCCATGCCATTACTCACGCTATCTGTAGGACCCCAAAGGCAGATCTAGAATGATAGGGACTAGAAAACTATAGGGAAAATTACTTTGGCTCAATATAAGAAAGAAATCTGAAATAGTCAGAGCTATCCAAACAGAAAGACAATGAGTTCCTTGTTACTAAAGTTACATATTCAAATTTAAAACAGGCTAACCAAGACCTCAATAGAGATACTGTAAAGAAGAGTCCAGCAGCATATTGGTGACTGACTGGATAACACTTTAAGTCCCTTCTGATCTTGATATTTTATGAATTCTGGCATTTGAAAATACTTGGTTTTAACGCAGCACCCCAAAGTTACTTATTAGTGGGTTTCAACAAGCTTTGTAGTTATATAGATCAATCTAATCTATATCTTTAATTGATCTAAGAATTCCACAGTGTCTTCCTCAAAACTGAAGATGATATTAAATTACATGAAATTGCAAAAAAATTTAGGAATACGTCAAAATAATCCTAATAAACTGAGGTGAAAATCACCCTATAAAAAAAATAAGATGAAATGAATACTAGGAAGGTTAAGTTCAAGCTTATAAAAACCTAGGTACTACAGCTGTCACTTCAATTACAGAATGGAAAATTGTTCACTAGGCAAAAATTAGACAGGAAAAAAACCCCAAAATAATAGCTAACCACAATCTAAACATGCACCCTCAACATAGCTTTAGGAGAGCAAATGTAGTAAAGCTATCAGAAAGAATATACTATTTTATAATGATAAGATTACACTGTATTATATATTATGTGCCAGAAAATACTCCTGTTATATCAGTTAGATGATTACTAAGGTTTTCACATAAGCAAAAATGAAAAGGTTATGATAGAAAAAATGGGCAACATCATTGAAATTAAAAATTTTTGCACTTCAAAGGACACCATCAAGAAAGTGAAAAGACAACCATGGGAAAAATGGGAGAATGAGATAAATGAGGTGACAATGGGAGAAAAATTTTGCAAATTGTATATCTGATAAGGGACTTGTATCTAGAATATATAAAAAATTCCTAAAAGTTAATAGTAGACAAATAATCCAATTAAAAAGTGGGCAAAGGATCTAACTAACATTTGTCCAAGGAAGATATACAAATGGCCAATAAGCACATGAAAAGATGCTCAACATCATTAGTCATCAAGGAAATGCAAATCAAAACCATAATGAGATACCACTTCACACCCACTAGGATAAGGGGGAAAAAACCAAAACAAAACAGAAAATAACAAGTGTTAGTGAGAATGTAGAGAAGCTGAAACTCTCATACACTGCTGCTGGGAATGCACACTTTGAAAAACAATCTGGTAGTTCCTCAAATGGTTAAACCTAGAATTACTATACGATCCAGCAACTCCACTCCTAGGTATATACCCAAAGGAATTGAAAGCAGGGGCTCAAACAGATATTTACAAACCAATGTTCACTGCAGCATTAATCACAATTGCCAAAAAGAGGAAACAACCTAAATGTCCAACAACTGATGAACAGGTAAAAAAAATGTGGTACATCAATCTAATGGAATATTATTTGGCACTAAAAAGAAATCAAGTACTGATACATGCTGAAAACGCAGATGAACTTTGAGAACATGCCAAGTGAAAAAAGCCAGTCACAAAGGACTACATATCATATGATTCCATTTATAAAAAATGTCAAGAACAGGCAGATCTAGAGAGACAGAAAGGAGATCAGTGGCTGCCAAGGAGTGATGAGACTGATGAGTGTTGGATAGTTATGGGGGTTCTTTTTGGGATAATAAAAATATTCTAAAGTTACTTGTGGTGATAGATATACAACTCCGTGAATATACTGAAAGCCACTGAATTATACACTTTGGGTGAATTATGTAGTATCTGAACTATATCTCAATAAAGCTATTTTACAAAGAAAAAAATTTAAGGGTAAAATTGTTTTGAGTCCTTTAATTTTCTGTTATATCTCTTAAATAAGGATGAAGATTATAGTGGTCAATTAAAAACTGATTCTCTTCAATGTAATTACCAACTAATTTTACTTGGAACTATTTGCAAGGTAGATTTTTCTGAGAAAAAATAAAGCAAGTGAATTTACTTTGAAAGATTTGACCAAGTTACAATGGAAGTCTGTTAGACATCTCAAATAAAGTATTTTATCTGTCCAATGCAACTCTGAAACTATGACAGTGTTAAAGTAAGCAAGTAATGATAATTGGGAAACTACACTTTTGTAAAATTTAAAATAAATAAGAACTCTAGAGTAAACATATTTTTTAAATGACTCAAGAAAAAATGCCTTTGAAAGTAAGCTATCATGATCCTTTTAAAACTTCAATAAAAAAGGGAAACTAAAATGATCCTTACTGATTCTGTCACAAATGATAAACGCTAGGGGATGCGTACTCTCATCCACAAAGTTCCTCATTATTACAGACCTAAAGAAAATAAAAAGCAAAGAATTAGCAAAAAAACCCTTGCCTAATCCTATACACTTAATATAATGATTGTTATAATAAATATTAAAATGCTTTCCACTCAAACACAACACGTTATTTTTATTATCATTAATAACAGTGATATTATTGAGGAAGACTGCTTTAGAATGTCACATGACAACTCAGAAAATATTAGTGAAAATTAGAATTTGAAATTTAGGATACTTAGAATTTTAATTTTTTTTAAAAGGTAGGAAAGTCCAGAGACTTTTGAGCAATAAATATTAATTGAAAGGGAATAAATATTAAATTAGTATGGATTCCATATTGCTCCTCAATTATTTTTTGCGTGTGAGGAAGACTGGCCCTCAGCTAACATCCATTGACAGCCTTCCTCTTTTTGCTTGAGGAAGATGGTCCTGAGCCAACATCTGTGCCAATCTTCCTCCATTTTGTATGTGGGGCACCACCAGAGCATGGATTGATGAATGGTGTGTAGGTCCACACTTGGGATCTGAAACCGCAAACCCTGGACCTCCGAAGTGGAGCACACGAACTTAACCACTATACCACTGGGACAGCCCCTGTGCATTGATTATTTAGAACTGACCCTTTAAAAGGTAATAGGGACTGCTAAGTTCTGTATTCATTACGAATTAAAGCAGGCAAGCAACTGTACTCCTCTCATCCAAGTTTTGATATCATTTCTATATCTACTTTTCTCTCCTCTTCTGTAGACCTTTCCCGAGAAGATACGAAGATACAGATACTCACATACCAGAATAACAATTTCCTAACCTCAGCTGAAGTATTTCTGACCAACTTCCCAACCACATCACAAAGAAATTTGGAAATCATAAAAGACATAACTTTTTTTCAATTTCCTCCCACTGCTTTAGATTTTTTTAAGTTGAAAAATGTTTGGTTCTTATAACAAGACAAAGCAGTAAAAAGTTAATACTCTCTTTCCTCCACCTTCCTTTCCCACTCCCACCTGCTCAAGGGAACTGCAACAGTCATTCTTGCTTTTCTCTCCTGAGTCATCAATTTTTTCATTCTATTAGGTCATTCTCATAGACATACAAACAAGCTGTTATTATTACAACATAGGAAATAACTAAAAAATATACAGAAAAGGAAAGAATAAAATCAAAATGGTACACTACAAAAAAATCAATTAAATATTTTAAAAAGTCAGTAATGAATGGAGGAACAAAGAGTATGTAAGACATAAAAAAATCAAATAGCAAAATGATAGAAATAAGTTTTTGCCTTATCAGTAATTACTTTGAATGTAAATGAATTAAATTCTCAAATTAAAAAGAAGATATTGGCAGGATGGATAAAAACAAAAACATGATCCATCTATATGCTGTCTACAAGAGACTCACTTTAAATACAAAGCCACAAACAGGTTGAAAGGATGAAAAAAGATATCCTATACAAATAATAACCAAAAGAGCTGGCGTGGCTATATTATTATCAAACAAAACAGATTTTAAGTCAAAAAAGGTTACAAAAGACAAAGAACATTATATATTGATAAAACATTCAATCCATCAAGAATATGTAATAATTATAAACATATATGAACCTAACAATAGAGCCACAAAATTTATGCAGCAAAAATACACAAAATTGAAGGAAGAAATAGTGCTAAAATAATAGGTGGAGACTTCAATATCCCATGTTCAATAATGGATAGAACAACCATACAGAAAACTAACAAGGAAGTAGAGGATCTGAACACTATAAACCAATTAGACCTAAAACACATATATAGAACACTCTACCCAACAACAGCACAATATACAGTCTTCTCAAGTGCACATGAAACATTCCCCAGGACAGACCATATAGTAGGCCACAAAACAATTTTTGATAAATTTTAAAAGATTGAAAATATACAAAGTATCTTTCTGATCCCAATGGAATAAATCTGGAAATCAATAACAGAAGCAAAACTGGAAAACTCACACATATATGGATATTAAACAACACACTCTTAAATAAGCAATGAGTCAAAGTAAAAATAACAAGAGAAATTAGAAAATACTTTCAGATAAATAAAAATGATAACACAACATAGTGAAACTTATAAATTGCAGCAAAAGCAATGCTCCAATGGAAATTTATACCCGTAAACAACTACATTAAAAAAGAAGGATCTCAGGAGCCAGCCCTGTGGCTGAGCAGTTAAGTTCGCACTCTCCACTTCAGCAGCCCAGGGTTCGTTGGTTCGGATCCTGGGTGTGGACCTACACACCACTCATCAGGTCTTGCTGTGGCAGCATCCCACATAGAAGAACTAGAATGACTTACAACTAGGACATACAACTATGTACTGGGGCTTTGGGGACAAAAAAAAAAAGGAAGATTGGCAAGAGATGTCAGCTCAGGGCCAGTCTTCCTAACCAAAAAAATTAAAAAAAAAAGGAAAGATCCCAAACTGATAACCTAACTGTACACCTAAAGGATATATAAAAGAAGAGTAAACTAAAACCAAAGGTAGCAGAAGGAAAGAAGTAATAAAAATTAGAGTTAAGGTAAATGAAATAGAGAAGGGAAAAGCAGTAGAGAAAAAACAATGAAATCTAACATTAGTTCTTTGAAAGATCAAGAAAACTGACAAAGCTTAGCCGAACTGGCTAAGAAAAGAGAGAGAAGATCCAAATTACTAAAAACAGAAACCCAAAAGAGGATATTAATACAGAGTTTATAAAAATAAACAGGATTATAAAATAATGTATGAACAATTGTACACCAACAAATTGGATAACCTAGATGAAATGGACAAATTATGTGTCAAACTACCAAAACTCACTCAAGAAGAAATAGAAAATCTAAATAGATCCATAACAAGTAATGAGATTGAATCTGTAATCAAAAACCTCCCAACAAGAAAAGCCTATGGCCAAAAAGCTTTAATGGTGAATTCTACCAAATATTTAAAGAACTGATACCAATTCTTCTCAAATTCTTCCACAAATGTGAAAAGGTGGGAACACTGTCTAACTCATTCTGTGAGGCCAACATTACCCTGATACTGAAGCCAAAGACATTAGAAGAAAAACAAAAAACAACAAAAAAACCCCACTAAAGATATCCCTTATGGGGGCTGGCCTCATGACCAACTGGTTAAGTTCGTGCACTCCACTTCAGTGGCCCAGGGTTTCGCTGGTTGGGATCCTGGGCACAGGCCTAGCAGCACTCATTAGGCCACACTGAGGTGGTGTCCCACATAGCAGAACTAAAAGGACCTACAAGTAGAATACAGAACTATATACCGGTGGGCTTTGGAGGGGAGCAAGAAGGGGGAGGGGGAGAAGAAGAAGAAGAGAAAAAAACCACTGGCAACAGATGTTAGTGCAGGTATTAATCTTTTAAAAAAAAAAAAGATATCCCTTATGAATATAGATGAAAAACTCAATAGCAAACCAAATCCAGCAGCATATTATACACATACACATATATACACAACATATTACACACTATGACCAAGTGGGACTTATCCTAGGCATGCAAAGGTAATTCAACATACAAAAGTCAATGTAATACATCATATTAACAGAATGAGGGAAAAGGCACATCATCATCTCAGTTGACACAGGAAAGCATTTGACAAAATCTAACACCCTTCCTGATAAAAGCATTCAGTAAAACAGAAATAGAAGGAAACTTCCACAAAATGGTAAAGGCCATAATATGAACAACTACAACTAACATCACACTTAAAGATAAAAGAATCAAAGCTTTTGCCCCAAGATCAAGAACAAGACAAGGATGCCCACTTTCACTACTTCTATTCAAGATCTAAGAAGATCTAACCAGAGAAAACAGGCAAAAAAGTAAAATAAAAGGCATCCAACTTGGAAAGGAAAAAGTACAGCTATCTCTATTCACAGATAACATAATCTTATAGAAAACTATAAATAATACACACACACACAGTTAGAGCTAATAAACAAATTCAGCAAAATTACAGGATACAAATCTATGCAGAAAAATTAGTTGTATTTCTAGAAGATAGCAGTCAACATTCCAAAAAAGAAATTAAGAAAACAATTCCATTTACAATAGCCTTAAAAAGAATAAAATACTTAAGTATAAATTTAATGAAGAACATAACAAGATATAGACACTGAAGACTACAAAACATTGTTGAAAGGAATTAGAGTACATCTAAACAAACGGAAAGACATCCTATTTACTAACTGAAAGACTTAATATTGTTAAGATGATAACACTACCTAAAGTGATCTACAGATTCAATGCAATTCCTATCACAATTCCAATGACTTTTTTGCAGAATTGGAAAAATTTATCCTGAAATTCATATGGAATTTCAAGAGACTAAGAATAGCCAAAACAATCCTGAAAAAGAAGAACAAAGTTGGAAGACTCATCCACAGAAAGACAACCCACAGAATGGGAGAAAATACACGCAAATAAATATCTGATAAAGGTTTCATATTCAGACTTTATAAAGAACTTCTACAACTCAATACTATAAAGACAAACAACCCAACTGAAAAATGGACAGGGGCCAGCCCCAGTGGCCTACTGGTTAAGTTCAGAGCACTCTACTTTGGCAGCCTGGGTTCAGTTCTTGCACATAGACCTACACCACTTGTCTGTCAGTGGCCATGTTGTGGTGGTGGCTCACATACAGAAAGAGGAAGAAGGTTGGCAACAGATGTTAGCTCAGGGTGAATCTTCCTCAGCAAAAAAAAAAAAAAAAAAAAGACAAAGGACTTCAATAGACATTTCTCCAAACGATATAGGAATGGCCAATAAAAACATGAAAAGATACTCAATGTCAGTCATTAGAGGAATACAAATCAAAATCAAAAGAGGAAAATATTGTATGACTCCTCTTACATGAAATATCTAGAATAGGCAAATTCACAGAGACAGAATGGTAAGAGGTGACCAGGGGCTAGGAAGAGGTGAAAGTAGGGAGTTATTTCTTAATGAGTACAGAGTTTCCGTTTGGGATGATGAAAAAACATGGAAATAGATGGTGGTGATGAATGCAAAACATTGTGCAAATTTGAAACCCTGTACCCACTAAACAACTCCCTATTTCTGCCTCCCCCTAGCCCATGGTAACCACCATTCTACTGTTTCTAAAAATTTGACTACTTTAGATACCTCATATAAGTAGAATCATACAGCATTTGTTTTTTGTGACTGGCTTATTTCACTTAGCATAATATCCTCAAGGTTCATCCTTGTTGTTGCATATGTCAGAATTTCCTTCTCTTTTTTACAGCTGAATAATACTCCACTGTTTGTTTATTGTGGCCCACTTAAAATTTTTTCAGTATTTTTCAACTTCTTTTTGAACAGGAAACATGATATGCTATAGAATCTACCCTTTGGTAGTATCCTTAGCTATTTTATGGGAAGTAGAGTAAAAGATGTATGGACAGCATATTCCAAACTGTGACCCAATTAACTGCTTAGAAAACAACAGTACTCTGAAAATAATTCCTTAATATGGACATTAATATGTATCTCTGCTTAATTTACTTAATATTTATAAAACAGACATTTTCAAAGTAGGCTAAAAGGATTCAAAAGAGAAATTTCATTACCCAAAATTATAGACTAAACCTATTAGTATTATTTGTCTTCCCCCTATCAGGAGACCAAAAATTCTAATTTCTGGTACTAACTAAATGTGTGACAACATATTAACCCTCTGGCCCTCAGTTTTCTCATCAATGACAAGTATGGATTGGATACTTGTGAAGGTGTCTCATAACTCAACTTTCTGTATTTTGGTTTATTTTCTATTCATATATTCACAAATGTTTCAAAACTCTATACACTTCCAAGAAAGGAATTAAAAAACAAATACCTACCCCAACCAAACTAGAGATAAAAATTCCATTAGGGAAAAAAACCTTAAAATCCTCACAAGGAATAAATGCAAGAAAAATATAAAGTAGTGAGCTCCATATAATAAAATAAAAACTTATTTGAGATTTAACTTTAAAAATACTTTTTAATTAGAACAAATCATGCTTTTTTCCTCTTGATGAAATCAACTATAACATTCTATACCTAAAATTCCCCCAAAAAATTATGTTAAAGAAGGTCATTATATTATTTGTAGGAGTATCACTGTCTTCATTTATTAATTTCTCAAGCTAATATGACCTTAACATATAACAACATGAGTCCTAGCAAAAATCAGAACCTAACAGAAAAATAAAACAATTAGCAATAGTCATCCAAAAGGACATCCTTCCAAATTATTTCCAATAGCTAATTAACAAATCCTTAGTTGTTTTATTAATGTACAATATACAAAATCATTACAGAAATCCATACGGTAAGTGGCTTTAATGTCATGTATTCCAATCTCTGCATTTGTTTACACAACTCTATTAAATCCCACCTTCAGCTCTACCAATCCTTGATCTGTTTTGGATTAACCTAACTGTATTATGTATATACGCAACTATTTAATTATAAAATAAACAGAAAAATATCTGGCAAATAAGAAGCTCCAGAGTGAGTTCAAATTTTACCTGCTTTCTCTAAGCTGTGTAACCTTGAGCGGTTCTTGGAACCTCTCAGTTTGTTTCCTCCTCTGACCATCTACATTGCAGGGCTGTGGAGAGTTCAGAAGAATACATTCAAAGTCCTAAAATATAGTAAGTGCTCAATAAATATATATTTCCCTCTCATTGACCTGTAGAACAAGGAATATAGATCAAGATTCTACACTGACTTGCTGAAAAACTCCTAACACCAAACCTGTTATATCCGATTGTACTTAGTTTCCAACTCATTTTTAAAATATTTATACTAATCAACAGTATGATCGTATGCCTAAACTTATCTTAGCCCTCTCAACATATATACTTGTTCATTTTATTCCCTTGCTAAAGATATCAATGCCTCTTCACCCTTTTTTGCTTCCATTCCCCCATAAGTAATCCCTGTTTAAACCACGTTGAAATGTTGCCTGAGTTCACCAAACTCTGTCACATCTCCATTAATATGTACAGGAAGTTCTCTATGCCAATAACATGGCTCCCCACCACCCACTTTCCTCCATTTGATAAAGTAATGTCTTTGAGATTAAACTCAAGCTCTAACACCTCTAGGAAGCCTTATACATACATATGTACACAAACACACAGCCCTCAAAATGTTAAGCACTCATTTTTGTATTCCATACCTAATACACTGTATTATCATTCTTGGTCTACTTGCTTATCTTTCCTACTAAACAAGATGAGTGCAGAGATTGGTTCTTAGTCAACTTTGTATCTCTAACATCTACAAGTATAATGACACATAGTAAATACTCAAATGCTTTCAAGAATTCAATAATATCATAATACAAAACAAAATGAAGCCTCTCGATCCTTAATATTACTCCAAAAGTTGAGATTCAAAAGCATCCTCTTAATGATATACCATTTTTATGACTTTAAGAATGCCCCAACTGAACTGTACACTTAAAAATGGTCAAAACAGTAAATTTTATGTTATGTATATTTTACCACACACACACACACAAAAGAATGCCTCAGTGATCCAATTTAAAATTTAATTCCCAGTTATCCCTCAAAGAATCCTACTTTCATTGATAAGTCATTCTACAAGGGGCCGTATAGCATAGTAGTTAAAAGTATAGGCTCGGAAAATAGACTGGTACAGTTGGAATCCTGGCTTTATCACTTAGTAAGTATGAAATCTTAGGCAAATCACTTTTGAAGCTCAGTTTCTTAATTTGTAAAGTGGGGACTGCAACAGTACTGATCTCAGAACTCTTGCAAAATAACCATATAGAGCACCGTGTAAACAGTTTTCGAACTGTGCTCCTTGGATTGCTGGGTCATCTTTAGCCACTGAAAGGGAAGAGAGGGCTTTAAAGTTCCTATTCCCCCATTTTCTCCCTAAAAAAGATTTTACCCTGAATATTCTGCTCTTATTTTACAGATTGAGCTTTCAAGTAGGATTTTTCAACAAAACAAAGGATTCCTTGATATAAAAGAACTGAAAACCACTAATCTAAATAATACTCATCTAATGTTTATATTAACATCTCTCTCTGCAGATAGCTAATGATTAAAGTCAACTACTTACTTTGTTGGCATTCACACTTAATTTAGTTTTACTTTGCATCTCACAGAAAGGGAAATCTTTAAAACACAATCACATCTCTACTCTCGGTAAAAACTGATTGAGGATAACTAATTTTGGGCTGATACTGATAACAGATTACAAGTTTCCTAGTTGATACTGAGTAGGTCAAGTTGTTTAACTGAAGTAGTCCTGAACATCAATCATACTCATAATCAAATTAAATATAAATATATATATTCTAAAGCCAAATAAATTTCAATTAATGTAACCACGGGCCCTGTAGGACCAGTGCAACTGACCCCATCTTAACAACAGAGTAATTAAGCATGGCCGAGTGGTTAAGTTTGTGCGCTCTGCTTTGGCAGCCCAGGGTTTCGTTGGTTTGAATCCTGGGCGCGGACATGGCACTGCTCATCAGGCCATGCTGAGGCGGCACCCCACATGCCACAACTAGAAGGACCCACAGCTAAAAATACACAACTATCTACCAGGGGGCTTTTGGGAGAAAAAAGAAAAATAAAATCTTTAAAAGAAAAAAAAAAAGAGTTGTCTTTCAGGATCTGAGAGCCTGCCCTTGTCCAGTTCAGGCTGGTTGAAACCACCAATCCATCCAGTGGGCATGTGCAAATGCTGGATAAGTGACCCTTTTGATGTCAAAGGGCTTCAAACTCCAGCCTCAGACGATACTCACACCACCATTTTGTGAACACGTGTCCTACTAAGAGCCATGAAGCTTGACCATGCTTGCGCAGATTACCTCACTTCTCATCTCCAATCATCTATCTCTACAGATCAGACAGCCCTGCCCTTCATCCCATAAATTTTGCCCCATGCCCTGGATCAGGGAGACAGATTTAAGAGCTGATGCCTCCTGTCTCCCTGCAGATGGATCTAGCAATAAAACTGTTCTCTTCCCAAAAGCTGATGCTGTAATAAGTGGTTTTTTTATGCACATCAGGTAGGAGAACCCTAATTCTGTGCAGTAACATTAGTATTAAAAACAGGAGATTGATTTAAATGCAGAATTTCCAAAGTTTGAAATACAATGAAAACTGAGACCCACGTTGATTATCACCATCTAACTTGCAGGGTTTAGAAATACATTCAAAGTTCCTAAAATATAGTAAGTGCTTAATAAATGTAGATTTCCCTCTCATACCTTTCACCTCTTTTCTGACTTCCCAAGAGCCTACAGTCAGTTCACACCCTCTCACGACTGTTAGGCTTCTCCAGACCTCTTCAGGTTCTTTTACTAATAATCTCCAATGCTGTCCTCTCATCTCCTTCAATACTCTGGTAATCTTTTTCACTCACTCAAATCCACCATACTGTATTAACCTCACCACTGTGATTTTTACCTCCAGGCCTCAGGCCAATTAAATGAACATTTCCTGAATATTTGTAACATTTATAATATTTATTATATGCCTGATACCTCATTAATACAAGGTTAATACTAACCTTTACCTTCAACAAGGTCCTTGCTTTTGTTTAGAAATGTCTAAATTCATTACCCTTCTAGACTAGCTCTTTGCAGTTATTTTATGTTTTCTCTCCTCAAGCCTTCAATCCTAACTTCCCCATCTTCACCGAAGGACAATTTTGCCTCATAGCCTTCCGAGGTTTTCCAGATGAAATTCACCAATCACTTTTTTTCAGAAGCATCTATCTGTCTCTTTTTCTTCTAGCTATTCTCAGAAGAGGAAGCATGACTCTTCTCCAAAAACAAATCTCACCTCTTAATACCAATCCATCTAGCCTTTCAAAGGGACTTACACCCACACACACTCCATCTCTCCCAAGGATCTTTAATCATTCCCTTGCAATTGCCTGCTTCCCTTCTAACTTTAGGCATCAGCAGATTTCCCTTACCTTAACAGAAATGTACAAAGTCATCTTATTTCTATCCTTCCATTCAATGACAAATATTGAAAATAAGTGATCTACTGCCTCTATTTACCCATTTGGCTGTTAACCTCTTGTACTTTAGTTCTGCCCCCATAAAATTACTGCAACTGTACTTTCAAAGACAACTAATAACCTCCTAGACAAACCCAAATGTTCTCTCAATCCTTGTCTTTGACCACTAAGAAACAATTGCCATCACTAACCAGACAGCAGAAGCTAAACTCAACTGCTATCTTCTATATGAAGCCTCCAATTGTTTACGCATCCCCATCTATCATATACTATTTAGGGTTTCAGTGCTGAGAAGAACAAGGTCTACAATTTATTCATCTCAAGTGCCAACTACCACCCTGCTTGGCCCATAATAAAAGCTGTTTAAATGTTTTCTGAATTCCGTTCAATCAACCGTTCCGCCTTCTGGAACTTCTTAGCTTCTATGACAGCAGACTATCCTGGATTTTCCTTCCCATGGCTTTCCTTGTTTTTCTGATTGATATAAAGTAATTTAACAGATAGAAGCTTCTATGCAGTGATTTCATTTCCATCAAATCCACTTACTTAGCATTTCAAATTCAGTCAAATGTTGTGTTGACACATATTCCTTAACATAACCTCTAAAATGTGATTTCACATTCAAATCCTTGAGAAACTCAATTCCACTTTTTTTGGAATACTAAAAACTTAATTTTTTTTCTTACTACTGACATAACATAAAGACATAAAACCTAATTTCCCACTACTTTAATAAGACCATATAGCATCTCATTGCACTCCTTTAGGTCTGCCCAAAAACATACTAAGAAAGCAACAGATGGGTCCCTATTTATATAATGATGTGTATCCCTATGAGTAGCCCTGGGAACTTTGGTCATTTCTGACAGATTTCTATTCATCTCAGGAATAATATGTATCTTTATTATAATCTCGCTGCCTCATTCCCCAGGGCCCTATTTAAAAGTATCACGTACATTTCACCTACTACCTATCAAATTCGCTTGGACCAAAAGTTTTCTTTTCTTCCATCTCAAGAAGATTTAAGTTATAAATATGTATTTTTCATTCTTCCCAAACCATACCCCCAAATGGTACACTATCCATTCTATTTTAAAAAACAAACATTTTTAAGGCTCAAGAAAAGACAGCGTCTCTTAGTTGACCATAACTTTGAAAATATAAAACTATGTTTTGCTCTAATCTGCTGTAATCCAACAGACACAAAACAAGCACTCATTTTTGGGCCCAAAATCTTTATATTTGCTGTTTCATATTCCTTTGTACTATGTCTCATTTAAGTAGAAATAACTATTCACTGTCAAATAGTAATTTTTGGAGATTAAAAAAAAAGAGCAAAAGACTTTTCAAACAGTGGTATTTTAATCAAACCATATAACTGAATACAGAGTAACTGGCATTCTTGTATACTGCTGAAAGGAGTGTAAACTGGAAAAACGTTTTTGGAAAACTATACAGCATTATTGCTAAAGTTGAACATATGTATACCTATGACCAGCTTTTCCACTTCTAGAAATATATACTCCACAGGAATGTCTGCACACATGCACCAAAAGCCATGTATAGGAATGTTCATATCAGTATTACGCATAACAGTCTAAAACTGAAAACATGTCCATCATACATCAGAATCAACAGCATTGAGAATGAATGAATTATTCCTGCATGGAAAAACACAGATTAGTCTCAGACATAATATTAAGCAAAAGAATACGTACTATATGATTCCATTTACATAAAGTTCAAAACCAGGCAAAGCTACTCTCTGGTTTTGGAAGTCAGCATAATGGTTACCTCTGGGAAGGCTGAATGGGAATGATAATTGAAAGGGAGTATGGGGGGAGCTTCTGGGGTGCCAGTAACAATAACATTCTATTCTTTGACCTGGGTGGTAGTTTCAGAGACGAGTTTACTTTGTAATAAGTCATACAGCTACATACTTAAAATTTATACACTTTTCTGAATGTCCCTAGTAACTTGAAAATTTTTTTAAAAACCTAAATGGAACAAGATGAACCATAAGTATGTATTTATAAATCACCATTTAGAGTATATATCATTCAAAAAAAACATTGGTAAACAAATATAGGATGGTCTCTGACAGGACTTCAGTAAACTCTGTATACTACTGATTTCAATGCATGTTCACCAAAGCAGAACTAATTCTTCTATCGGGATATACAGTGAACTCACTAAATTATGCAATCTCTGAAATAAAATATTCCCTAAGACAAGAAACTTCAGGCAACTTAGTTTCTCTGTACATCAGTTTCTTCATCTATAAAACAGATTAAATATGCACCAAATCTAGAATCTTAAATTCTAAATTTCTTTTAGGCAAAGTTGCTCAGTTCCTGGAATGGAGGAAAAAATTTTAATTAATAAATATCTAATTGTCTTTTTCAAGATAAACACTGCAAAGATGATATGACCAAAAAATATATTGAATTCTAGTCAGTTAGTTCCATGAAAAAAAGAATAATTTTTGCTTTACTCAAACTGTGATAAATCACATTTTAAGATAAAATAAACTTTATGCAAAATATATGAAGCCAAACCATTATCCTAACCATTTTTTCCTTCTTCTTATAGAAGAACTAAGAAGATACATTCACAGTTATCTTTCAGAAGCACAGCCGTTGATTTCCAACAGAGTAAAATTTAATATACTTTATACTGCTGCTGCTTAGTCAGGAAAACTAAACTGGAATGATCACTGGACAAGAAAAATAATTTTTTTTTCAGATTTCAAACTATGTCCCCTTGTAACAACATTTGAAATTACTCGTTAAAAAAGTTTTAAAGTATAATAAAAGAAATATTAAACGCTTAGTTAACTTCACTCAATAATGCCAAAGTATAACAGAAACATCAGTATCTACAGTTATTCAATAAATAATGGCTACTAATGACCTGAATTATAATTTTTATTCACAAGCACTAGAAGCCTCATTAAAAATGATAAATTTAACATCTGGCTGCCTACAAGCTAATAACTTTAAAGAGTGCTACTTCCTGGGAACACCAAGACTACAAGACTTTTGTTTTCTGCACCATCACCCAAATAATATATAAACATATCTAATACTACATTCCAGTTAACTTTTTTCTCAAACCTTCATATCTAATATAATCTATATTAAGAAAGTATCCACAAATAAACTTTCAAAAACTGAACTACATTGCTAAAAAGTAAGATCATTTCAGGTATCAATTTTTCTAGCATAAATATGAAGCTTGTTCCTTCCTCTCAAAACTCTGAATATTTTGGTGTCACACATAGTTACACCTATCCTGACTGAGGCACCTATCAGTCAGGTAAAGGCAGTCCCCACCTTCTGAAACACTTGTTTGAAGATGGTGTAATAAACTTGATTTCTTGCCAAATCTTTCCTCCCCCATATCATCTTCACCTTAGTAAATCCCATCACCATCTATCTAGTTCCTTAAGCCAGGCTCCTGGAGGTCATTTTTGACATCTTCCTTTAACATCCAATCCATCACAAAGTCAGCGGGCCCTCCCCCTCTCCCCCATCTCTTCTTTCTCTGTATTTCAAATCAAATCTTTTATATATATCCTTTTCCTTCCTTCACCTCCACAGCTGCTACCCTAGTTCCAGCTACACCATGTCCTATTCTCAGCAATGGTAGTAGTACAACGTCTGCTTTCACTCTTGCCTTTTTCCAATCCATTCTCAATCAAAGTGATTTTTTTAAAAATTTAAATTCAAGCAGATTATTCTTCTGCTTCAAAATCTTCAGTAACTGCAATGTCCTTAGTAAAACACCAAAGTCTTTATCATGCCCTGCAAGGCCATGTGTGGCCTGCTCTCTCTCCATCTCTCCCATTTCATCTTGTGCAGTTTTCCTCTCTTATTATGCTCCTGCCACCCTGAACTTCTTTCATTTCTTCCAACATACTAAACTCTCTCTTCCCTTCATACATATTTGTCTCTCTTCCAGGAACTTTGCTCCCTATCTGGATTCTTATTCTTTATGCCTTGACTTAAATATCACCACCTGAGAGAGGCCTTCTCTGACCACACCATCTAAAATCCTCATTTTTCTCTCTCCTAGCATTCTGTTCTCTTCCTTTATTTAATTCATCACAAGTTCTAATTTTACATTTGTTTATTTACTTGTTCATTATCAGTTTCTTCTATTAGACTATAGATTCTACAAAGGTGAGGATCACTTAATACATTTATTATATTACATATGAAAAATTAATAAAGGGATCACCTAATAAATCTGTTTAATGAATTAATGGATGTGAATGACCCAGAGTCCAGAGGATAAATTACAGGTCAAAGTGACTTCCCCTCCTCTGGGTCTCCTGTTATCACTTGATCAGCTTTCCAACTGTTTCTAAAAGGGAGGAGCAAAAAGTGTTCCTACAAACTTAAAGGCAATACAACAGAGGGAATGTCTAGAAGTTGTACATAACATGTCAAATAAGTGAGACAAATAATAATGTTATGACCTCACAGGAAGGTGAAATCCCTAAGGGCTACAATGACAGGAGATGACTTTATTCACAAAGTGGAATTTGCCCTGAGTATTCACAGACTGATAAAATTCAGAGAGGTGGAATGTATGAGAGTGAAGCCCAAGCAAGGAAATAAACAGATACAAAGTGGTAGAAGATAGTTATAAAATTGGAATGTGGCAACTTATACTTACAAAGTAAATAAGTGTAAAAAGCTAAATCTTCTATCATTATGAAATCTGTATTGTGTTAAGACAATTATGTTAAGACCACAACAGCTACAAAACAATTAAAAGGTTACAATAAAATCATTCTATCTTCTCAGCATCCATAAAGTTCTTGATTCCAATTTTTGGCTTTTAAAGTTTTTCAAACATTTATAACACGTTCTCATAGTTTTCATAATTCATTTTCACTCTGATCAACTGCCTCAACTTCCCATATTCTTACCTATGTTCTTTATTCACTATACCGACACCTGATGAAATTTCCCAGTAGGTCTATTATTTCAGTCACATTTATTTTTCCTTTTTAGACTTTGGCTTCTCTAGGATTTCATTTACCCCCTCTGTCAAAGTGTTTAGTTTGCTTTTTTTCTATTGCATTTACATTAATGATCAACACATCTAACTCTTTAGAAAATTTAAAATGTTCACACGTACCAAAATTTTCATTTTAGTATTGATAGAAGCTTCAACAGATTTTACTTCTAAGTCTGTAATGCTACTTCGCTTGCTGCCTTTAAATTTATAAAACATTAAGCCCCTCCTTCAGTTCTATCTTGTTTCCAGGAGTAAACTGCCAAAGTCTAGTTCAATGCCTTATAGAAGGCATTCAATTACATCAGATAAGGGGTTTGGAGCTAAAAGTTTCCTTTTTTCTTTTTTAAAGATTGGCCCTTTAGCTAACAAGTGTTGCCAATCTTTTTTTTTTTCCTGCTTTATCTCCCCAAATCCCCATGGTACATAGTTGTATATCTTAGTTGCAGGTCCTTCTAGTTGTGGTATGTGGGACACTGCCTCAACGTGGCCTGACGAGCGGTGCCATATCTGCGCCCAGGATTCGAACCGGCAAAACCCGGGGCTGCCACAGCGGAGCGCATGAACTTAACCACTCAGCCACAGGGCTGGCTCTTTTTTTTTTTTTTTTTTAAAGATTTTATTCTTCCTTTTTCTCCCCAAAGCCCCTGGTACACAGTCATGTATTTTTAGTTGTGGGTCATTCTAGTTGTGGCATGTGGGACGCCGCCTCAGCGTGGCTTGATGAGCGGGGCCATGTCAGCACCCAGGATTCCAACTGGCGAAACCCTGGGCCGCCAAAGCGGAGCAGGAGAACTTAACCACTCAGCCATGGGGCCAACCCCCAAAACTTCCAAGTTGAAAATTCTATAATTTTGTTAATCTTACTTGTCATAGACTTTTTCCACTGACAACACTGCTTTCTTATCTTTATTCATACCCACCCATTAGCATTATTCTTTTAAAACCATTTTCAGGTAAGGCCAAAAACTCTACCACTATTTGTTTCAAAACTTCTGCCTTTTCTTAAATCCAAATATAATTTTTGTATTTCAGAGGTCAGATCTCATGCAATTCTCAGTATCATGGAATTGTAAAACTGGAGAAAACTAGAGCTCAGAGGTTAGGAAACCTGACTATAGCTACACAGCTGGCGAAGCCACCAAGTCCTGATTCTCTCCAATCAGCACTCCTTCCAAGTCAAGGCGGCTTTCCTGGTTACATCAACACGTTTTCTTCCTAATGCTATTGCTTATGTTCTTCTAAGAATATCATCTTCTCCTGGTTAATCAATCACAAGCTTCTTGTTTTTTAACTCTACAATATCCACCCACTCTCCTGAGACTGCTCAGGGATGACAGATACCTCAAGCAAATCTGAAAGGCAACTACTTTTTTTTCCCCAGAGCATTTCATGTATATTATTATATGATCTGTAGTTTATAGGAAACTCCCCAAGGACTGAGACCTGCCAATACTTTGTAGTACACTATAACTATTTAAGGTGAGGTGTTAAAGCAATAAAAGCAGAAACAGAAAAGTCTTGGAAGATACATAATACAGGTTTAACTTGCTTGGAGCAATAGTTGTTTTTCATTTAACAAGTATTTATCAAATATGTGTCATATGGAAAGCTCTGTGCTGCCTGCTCTTAGCAAAAAGTCACATTTAAATTCAGGTTCTGTAAATCCAACAGAAAAGAAGAAACCCTATGTTCATCCTTTTGCATTGCAAAAAACAAAAACAGAAACACACCCACACAACAGACAACTCCCTCTGCAATGTGGAATCCGCCCTTAGGTTCACCTTCTGTACGTTCAAATGTTTACAGATCTAGTGTTCGTCTAAACAGTACCTGTACAATTAGGCACAGAGTTTAGGCGGAGTAGCATTACACAAGATAAGCCGTCTTTTCTGTTCAGGATCCTAGCTAGTTAAGTAGAACTGGAGAGTTTAAAATCAGAGTAAAGGAAACTGTCAAAAGTAGCATGCAAGACTGAGAAACTAAACTGATAGTAATTTTATTAATGAGCATAAACTTTATTTAATACAGAGGAATTCTGAGGTAGTTACGAGTATTTCACATAAATGGATAAAAGTCACAATAGTGTCAAATCCCAGACTTCCAGGAAACTGTGCAACACTGTTAGCATTACGATTAAGAAAAAATAGCCTACTTTGTTCTGAGAAGTTTTATTTTTCTTAAAAAAAAAAAAAGGCAAAACAAAACCAAAAAAGGAACACACAGAAACCACTCTGAGCTGGCGACTGCGACAGGCAAGTAAGACACCCTGGCTTTCCGGGTCGTGCTTGGCTTTGGGATGGATGTCCGCGAAGAGAGCCCTGGAACCACCCATCACGTCCCACACCCAGCGCCCAAGGAAGCGGCAGCAGACGGAGGCCGGCGGGGTCGGGCCGCTGCAGACGCGGAGGTCCGGGGGGACTCCCCGGCGGGGCGAAGGAGCCCCGAGCAGACAGCGCGCCCGGCAGCCGGGAGGCCAGGCCCGGGAGAGCACCGGGGGCATGTGGGCTCGGGTCACCCAGCGCCCGCGCGGGACGCCCTGCCACGGGTCACGGAGACGAGACGGCGGGCGGGCGGGCGGGGAGGAGGCTGCGGGATGGAGGGAAGCCCGACCCCGGGAGGGAAGCGAACAGACGGAGAGGCCCCGACCTCCCGCGGGGCGGGGAGGGGGGGGGGGGGAGGCCTGCCCACCCACGCCCTGCCCGCCCTGCCCGCCCTGCCCGCGCCTCCGTTCGACGCAACAGGCGCGGCGGCCGGGTCCCGACCCCGGGCTCTGCGGGCCGGGGGGCGGGGGCAGCCGCCCGCAGCCATGACAGGCGCGGGGCGGACCACGGGCTGGCTGGGCCGCACGTGCGGGCAGCGCCCCCGCCCCGGCCGCCCCGGCCTCCCCGCGGCGCCCGCCCGCCGCCCCCGGGCAGGCCCCTCACCTCCCGCGGCCCGGCCCGGCCCGACCCCCGGTCGAGCGGCGGCGGCACGTACTCACCGCCGCCCGCGGGCTCCCCGGCTTCGCCATGGCTGAGGCGCCCCCGCCGCCCCCCGCCTCGACCGAGACTGACACGCGCGGCTGGCCGGGCGGGGGCGGCCTCCGGCGACCACCCAGCTGACAGAACCCGCCCCCGCCTCTCTCCACCAGTTGAGCAGCGGCCGCTGCCCCGAGGCGCCCCCGAGCTTCCTCCTCCCGCCTCGGCGGCGGGTGGCAGCGCCGGGCGGCGGCGGCACTTACCGGTGGCGCGGCCAGGCCCCCCTGTCAGCGCGGGGCCGGGCGGGAGAGGAGGGAGGAGGGAAGGGGCACCGCCTCCCCGCGCCGCCGCGCACCCGCTGATTGGCCCCGTTCACTCCCCCAGCGCGACCCCACCAGCCCCTGCGAGCGGCACTCCGGCAGCACCGGCGCGCCATTTGCATATTTGTGCCCGCGCCGCTGATTGGCCCGGGCTCGGAGGGGCGGCTGTGACCGCGGCCGCTCCCGCCGCCGCTCCGGCCGCGTCGGGCGACCCCGGGGGGAGGATGCCCCTCTCCGCGCCCTTGCCCTCGCGGCGGGGCCCGACCGCGGGCGGAGGGCGGCGGGAGGCGGAGTCGCAGCCCTGCTCCAACATGGCCCCGCCGCGCCGCCGACCCAATCGCCGCTGCGGTTACTGCAGCAGCCCCGGGCGGCCTCGGGGCGGGGAAGTGCTGGGGCCGGGCGCCCTCTGGCCGGAGCGCGGGGCAGTGCAGTGGCCCGGGCTCCCCTCGCCGCCCAGTCGCGGCCGCCACGTCAGGCCGCGCCCTCGCGGCGGCCTCTCCCTCCCCGCCGCCCCGCCGCCACGTCAGTCCCGCCAGGCACGCCCGGGCCGCGCGCTGACCAGTGGCGGGGTCGCCGCCGAGGTCACTCACGCGCTGTGCATCTCCCCGCCAGCCCGGGACCGCCGAGGAACGACGAGGCTTTTCAAACGGCCGTGGTTTCGGACCCACGTTCTCCTTTCATGCCGCGACCCGGATGACACAGCCTGTGCCGTGAAATCGGGAGCCAGGAGAGTGCCGCGGCGATGATGCAGCGATTCCGTCCAGGTGCCGAGCACCTGCCGCGGAGAAGGCCCCGGGGAGACGCAGCCCCGAGTCCTGATCTAGACAGAGCGCGCGGGTCTCAACAGCGGACAGCTGGGGCTGACACCTCGTCTCCCCGAGGTTCCGGCCCCCGTTCTAAACTGCACAGCTATGAGAGGAAAGAAAGAACAAACGAAAAAAGGAAACAAACAAAAAAAAGACGGAGAGGGCGACACTGGTCCGGGAGGAGGGGGCATACTGGAAAACCACTGGCCCACGAAGGTGTACGGACACCTGGGTTCCCTCTTGCTCTGTCAGTAATTAACTGAGTGACCTACATTATATCATAACATGACCCAGGGCCTCGGTTTTCCCTTCTGTAAAATGAAGGGGCTGGACAAATTTTCTAAAAGCCTTCTAGCTCTAAAATTCTATGGGACTCTTTTTCAGGCCCTGAGCTGGCTTTAATACCTAACTAAAGCTTTAAAATCCGTATCAGAATGAGAGAGACAAAATAATCGAATGTTAGAACTCCAGTCAGTCCACCTTATGGTTGTTCAAAACTGTTTACAGTTTCAAATCCAGAGTGGGTGATATTTAACATCCACCTTACAGTTGACAGAAATCTCTTGAATTTCCGTCTCCCCAAAGAAGCATAGAGCAATGTCACTGTGCTTGTTTATGCCTGACCAGCATGGAATGGCTGCGGTATACAGAGAGCTAGTTGCCAAGTAATTTCATTCTTCATATTCCCCATGAAGGCCCTCCAGGGTAGATAACACATTTCTGTTTAGCTGAGATACTGAAGGGGCTGGGAGGAAACCCTGCTGAGAGAGAAGTTACAAGTACAGCTTTGATTCCCCTCAAGGATACTTAATAACAACCACATACTAGGATAAGAATGCACAGAAACAGTTCATCTCCGAGCTCCCTACACTACTTCTCATTTAAATATTGCTTTAGTCTGCAAATTCAACCTGTTGAGTCCAACTTAAGGCCAGTAGCATCTCATTTTTCTGGCATGATGGGAGAATAAAAAAATTCCATGTAAATGAAAACTTTAGCTACTTTACAGAACTTTTCTCCCCAAGAAAACTTGTTTTCAATACAGCCCTTTGAAAATTACTTTCACTTGGTGATTAAGGAGCATCATTATCAACATTATTGTATTCTGTCAAGACTAATGAATGCCCTCAGAAGTATGTAGATCTATTTGTCCCTATAATAAATGGCCTCTAGAATGCTGTTTTTATGATTATTTTAAACTGACATCTGCCTTTTTATATGTCTCCTTTCTTACTCTGGGCTGACACTTCTCCATTCTTCAACCTAACCTTCTTTCCTTTTTTTTTTTTAATGCTTCTCTTCTCCAATGAATTTAGACATAGATAAACTTTCATTAGTTTAGACACTCACATTTTAAGTAAAGATTTTCTGTGGGGTCTTCCTGTCGGTTAAGTACATGAGTTTTTGTGACATCTATTTTGACTGCTCAGTGACTGGTTTTCTCTTATTTCTTAAATCTTAGTGGTATTTTGGCAACTAAGATTTCTGAATATGTGCACTCTGGAAAAGCTATTGAAAAGGATAGCTCTACACCCAGAATTTAGAAGCTAGATCAGAAATACTACCCATTGCAATTTAAATTAATAATAATCAATATCATCAACAACATCAGAATCTAGCAATATTGGGGCCAGCCCCATGGCCTAGTAGTTAAGTTCAGCATGCTCCGCTTCAGTGGCCTGGGTTCACAGGTTCAGATCCCGGGTGCAGACCTACACCACTCATCAGTGGCAGCGACCCACATAAAAAATAGAGGAAGAGTGGCACAGGTGTTAGCTCAGGGCTAATCTTCCTCAAGCCAAAAAAGAGAAAGACTGGCAACAGATGTTAGCTCAGGGCAAATCTTCCTCAGGGGAAAAAAAAAATCTAGCAACACTGGCCTAGTATTTCCATCAGGCAATGGAATGTACAGAGTCAGGTGGTCTCAATGCTCTCCCAGTCTTCCTATCCCACTCTAGAGTAAAAATGGCTACATTCTTACCCAATGCCTTTCAAACCAAAAAGACTCTCTATCTGCAAACACAATGATTCCAGTCACTAGGAAGCCTGTGCTCTGGCTGTCTATGGAGAACAGAGAGCGGTTTTCCATACCCTGAATGAAGCACTCTATAAGGGTATCCAATAGGTGCCATGTACTGAAATCCAACTAGAGCCTGAATGAAGCACTCTACAAGGGTGTCCAATAGGTGCCATGTACTGAAATCTAACTAGACTTTGCATGAAGCACTCTACAAGGGTATCCAATAGGTGCCACTTACTGAAATCTAACTAGACCCAGGCACTGTGTTAAGAGTTTATATTTGTTATGTCATTTTACCTTCACAACCAGTCTGTGAGGAAGGGATTATTTTTCCCATTTTACAGATGAAGAGGGTCCAAAATCTTGCCCTGGTTACACAATCATCGAGTGGCAGAGATAGGACACAAACTTAGAACTGATTGATCCTAAAGCCTATACCTATTAACCATTATACTACATCCTTCCCTTCAGCCCTAGTTTCCAATTCTACATTTATCAAGCAACCTTTTAGTAACTAATTTGGCACCTTGTAAGTGGGAATTCCCTGTACAGGCATTTTGGTAGAGGCCACCAAAAAAGCAATATCCCAAAATGTATATATCAAGCTTGGCATTTTCTTGCAAGTTTGAGGAATATGAACCAATGTTCTGGTACCTGTTCACTTTTGGGGGAACTGATACAATCAAGATCCTAAACCTGCAAGACTAAGGATTACACCCTACCTCAGTGAGAACTGTAGTAGTGATACCCACAGAACAGTCAAAACAACCTTGAAAAAGAAGAAAGTTGGAAGACTCACACCTGCTGATTTAAAAACTCACCACAAAGCCACAGTGACTGAGAAAGTGTGATACTGGCATAAGGATAGACAGATGGATCAATGGACTAGAATAGAGAGCCTAGAAAAAAAACCTTTACATTTATGGTCCATTGATTTTCAACAAAAGTGCCAAGACATTTAAATCGAGAAAGACAACTGGATATACAAATGCTAGAGAATGAAGTTGGATCCCTACCTCACGCTATACACAAAAAAATAAATCAAAAGGGATCATAGACCTAAATGTAAGAGGTAAAACTATAAAACTCTAAGAGGAAAACATAGGAACAAATCTTCTGGATCTTGGGTTAGGCAACAGTTTCTTATACATGACACCAAAAGCACAAGCAACAAAATATAAATTGGACTTGATTAAAATTAAAAACTTGCACAAGCAACCAAAGAAAAAATAGATAAATTGAACACGAAAATAGAACACCTTTTGTGCTTCAAAGGACACCATTAAGAAAGTGCAAAGACAGACACCAGAATGACAGAAAATATTTGCAAATTGTATATCTGATAAAAGTCTAGTATCCAGAATGTATAAAGAGCTCTTACAACTCAACAATAAAAAGACAAATAACCCAATTTAAAAATGGGCAAAGTCACTCTCGCCACTCCTATTCAACACAGTACTCAAGGTTTTGGCCAGAGCAATTAGGCAAGAAAAAGAAATAAAAGGTATCCAAATTGGAAAGGAAGAAGTGAAACTCTTGCTCTTTGCAGACAACATGATGCTACATATAGAAAACATTAAAGAATCCACCAGAGGGGCTGACCCCGTGGATGAGTGGTTAAGTTTGCATGCTTCGGCAGCCCAGGGTTTAGCTGGTTCAGATCCTGGACACAGAATTAGCACCACTCATCAAGCCATGCTGAGGCGGCATCCCACAAACCAGAGCCAGAAAGACCTACAACTAGAATATACAACTATGTACTGCAGTGCTTTGGGGAGAAGAAGAAGAAGAAAGGCAAAAGATGTTAGTTCAGGGCCAATCTTTAAAAAAAAAAAAAAAAAAGAACCCACCAGAAAGCTATTAGAAATAATCAACAACTACAGCAAAGTTGCAGGGTAAAAAATCAACTTACAAAAATCAGTTGCATTTCTATACACTAATAATGAACTACCAGAAAGAGAACTCAAGAATACAATCCCATTTACAATCACAACAAAGAGAATAAAATATCTAGGAATAAATATAACCAAGAAGGTGAAAGATCTATACACTGAAAACTATAAGACATTATTGAAAGAATTGATGATGACATAAAGAAATGGAAAGATATTCTATGCACATGGATTGGAAGAAGAAACATAGTTAAAATATCCATACTACCTAAAGCAATCTACAGATTCAATGCAATCCCAATCAGAATCCCAATGACAGTCTTCACAGAAATAGACCAAAAAATCCTAAAATTTATGTGGAACAACAAAAGACCCTGAATAGCCAAAGAAAACCTGAGAAAAAAGAAAAAAGCTGGAGGTATCACAATCCCTTACTTCAAAATACAATACAAAGCTATAGTAATCAAAACAGCACGGTACTGGCACAAAAACAGACACACAGATCAATGGAACAGAACTGAAAGCCCAGAAATAAAACCATACATCTATGGACAGCTAATCTTCGACAAAGGAGCCAAGAACATACAATAGAGAAAGGAAAGTCTCTTCAATAAATGGTGTTGGGAAAACTGGACAGCTGCATGCAAAAGAATAAAAGTAGACCATTATCTTATACCATGCGCAAAAATTAACTCAAAATGGATTAAAGATTGAATGTAAGACCTGAAACCATAAAACTCCTGGAAGAAAATATAGACAGTGCACTCTTTGACATCGGTCTCAGCAGCACCTTTTCAAATACCATTTCTACTCAGGCAAGGGAAACAAAAGAAAAAATAAACAAATGGGACTACATCAGACTAAAAAGCTTCTGCAAGGCAAAGGAAATCATAAACAAAACAAAAAGACAACTCACCAACTGGGAGAAAATATTTACAAATCATATATCTGACAAGGGGTTAATTTCCAACATATATAAAGAACACATACAGCTCAACAACAAAAAGACAAACAACCCAATCAAAAAATGGGTAGAGGCTATGAACAGACATCTTTCCAAAGAAGATATACAGATGGCCAACAGGCACATGAAAAGATATTCGATGTCACTAATGATTAGAGAAATGCAAATCAAAACTACAATGAGATATCACCTCACACTCATCAGAATGGCTATAATTAACAAGATGAGAAATAATAAGTGTTGGAGAGGATGTGGAGAAAAGAGAATCCTCATTCACTGCTGGTGGGAATGCAAACTGGTGCAGCCACTACGGAAAACAGTAGGAGATGTCTCAAAAAATTAAAAAGAGAAATACTATATGATCCAGCTATCCCAGTACTGGGTATTTATGAAAAGAACATGAAATCAACAATAAAAAGAGATCAATGCCCACCTATGTTCAATGCAGCATTATTCACAATAGTTAAGACATGGAAGCAACCCAAGTCCCCATCAACTGATGAATGGATAAAGAAGATGTGATATATACAATGCAATACTACTCAGCCATAAAAAAAGACAAAATCGTCCCATTTGCAACAACATGGATGGACCTTGAGGGTATAAGGGTATAAGCAAAATATGCTAGACACAGAAAGACAAAGACAGTATGATTTCACTTATATGAGGAAGATAGACAGATAAAGAGAACAGATTAGTGGTTACTAGCGGGGAAAGGGGTTAAGGGATGGGTGAAAGGGGCAAAGGGCACATATGTATGGTGATGGATAAAAACTAGACTATTGGTGGTGAGCACGATGCAGTCTATACAGAGATTTATAAATAATAATGTACACCTGAAATTACACAATGTTATAAACCAACATGAACTCAATAAAATTTTTTTAAAAGACAGCAAAAAAATTTTTTAATTAAAAACAATGGGCAAAGTATTTTCGAATGGACATTTCTCCAATGAAGTTATATAAATAGCCAATACGCACATGAAAAGCTGCAAAACATCATTACTTATTAAAGAAATGCAAATCAAAACCACAATGAGATACCATTTCACATCCATTAGGATGGCTATAATAAAAAAGACAGGCGGGGGGCCGGCCTGGTGGCACACTGGTTAAGTTCACATGTTAGGCTTCGGCGGCCTGGGGTTCGCAGGTTCGGATCCTGGGTGCGGACATGGCACCGCTTGGCAAGCCATGCTGTGGTAGGCATCCCACATATAAAGTAGAGGAAGATGGACGCAGATGTTAGCTCAGGGCTAATCTTCCTCAAAAAAAGTAAATTAAATAAATAAAAAAATAAAATAAAAGGCAATAACAAGTGTTGATGAGGATATGGAGAAATTGGAACCCTCATACACTGCTGGTGGGAATGTAAAATGGTACATGCCATTTTGGAAACAGTTCTTTGAAAAGTTAAAACATAGTTATTGACCCAGCAACCCAAAAGAAATGAAAACATATGTCCACACAAAAACTTGCATACAAATGTTCACAGCAGCACTATTCATAATAGCCCAAAAGCAGAAACAACCCAAATGTTGAACGGATAAACAAAAGTGGTATATCCCTTCTATGGAAAATTATTCAGCCACCAAAAGCATTAAGTGCTGACACATACTACAAAACAGGGATGAACTTTGAAACATTATGCAGAGTGATAAAAGCCAGATACAAAAGGCCACATTGTATGATTCCATTTATATGAAAGGTCCTGAATAAGCAAACCTTTAGAGACACAAAGTAGATTAGTGGATGCCTAGGGCTGGGTTGGAGGGGAGGGGATGAATAATGGAGAATGATTGCTAATAGGTACTTTTTGGGGGTGATGAAAGTGTTCTAAAATTAGACTGTGGTGATGGTTGCACAACTCTGTGGATATACTAAACACCAGTGAAGTGCAAATTTTTTGGTAAGTAAGTACTATCTCAATAAAGCTATTAAAAAAAGTGATGCCTAGCCAGCAACTTCCAACTTTGTTATAGTATTACATTCACTGAATCCATATATATACATATACATATACATATATATACATACATATATGAACATATGTTGAGACAAAAGGAACAGACATTTTCAGTATATTTATCAAATTAGTTACGCAGCAAATAATTTTTTAAAATCTGAAGATTATTGCAGTGGCACTATTATTTCTCATATTGGGCTCACCAGTTTTGTGACTTCGGTATAATTTACTTAATTTACAAGCATTTAAATACCTACACCATGTATATGTACCAGGCTGGGTGCTATGTCAGCTTCAGAAGAAGGGATTATTATTCCCATATAAAAATAATAAATTATTAATAATAAATATTGAACAAATGTGCGTGTATAAAACACCTTCTTACTCATACTTACTGACATTCATTCACAGGTTGAAGCACTAAAAAAAAGTTCTTTCACAGACCAACAATAAGTACTTATAAATGTTAAGATATGCTTTTTTCATCTTTACACATTTTATGTAGATTCATAATTTAAATGTTTTATGGCTCATTCTATTATGGAATATAACATGCTTTCCATCTTACTGCAATAATGAATAGTAGCTTGAAGAGCGGAGACACTTTTCCACTCTAGGAAAAGAATCTGAGAGGAACTTTAGTTGATTCGGTAGTGAATAAAAAGCAACTTCACGTTAGCCCCTGGGAGCTGTGAAATTGCCTTCACTGGGTGAAGACGTAGGTTCTTTCTAGAACAGGAGTGAAGGGATCACTAGAAAGCACTTTAGGCTTCTTTTTCAGGCTCCTGTTCAAGCAAATAGAAAGAGGGCTAGGTAGGCTTTAACTATAGCTTAGAGCACCTCCAAGATCATTTAAAAGCATGTTCAGCACTACTTTCAAATCTAGAGGCTGCTGCTAACAACACCCAAAGGATGTGTTCAGCCAGGCGGTCGCTCTTCAGACTCCTCCTCTTAGGCCTATTTAATCAGAGACAGATCTCAGAGTCACTCAGTTTTATCTAGTTTATCCCCTGCTTTTAGCCAGGAATGTACTTCAAAGCATGATCCTGACTTGACAGTTCAAGTCTTCCACTGTTCTGCTTTTATAAACAGTTGCTTGTGCTAATCTTAAAAGGTCTTCAGGAAAAAGAGGTTTTGCTGTTTTCCTTGGTAAGACATCCCTGAGCATCACTCTCTGTGTGCATCTGCTTCTCTTTGGGTAAGGGAAGCACTCCTGGAGAAGTTACATCTAAATCAGCTTTGGAGTTTCTACAGTTTCCATCAGTCCTTAGGCTGTGTGGTATAGATCAGACATAGCTTTTTAGGCACCACAATACCTGCCACGAGGTGAAAGGACCATATCTATCTTGTTCATTGTATTCCTAGCACCTCACACTGTACCTGACACTTCACAGATACTCTTTAAATATTTGTTGAATGAATTCACTTTTTATTTATTTTTTTCTAAAGATTGGCACCTGAGCTAACAACTGTTGCCAATCTTTTATTTTTTTCCTGCTTTTTCTCCCCAAATCCCCCCAGTACATAGTTGTATATTCCAGTTGTGGGTACTTCTAGCTGTGGCATCTGGGATGCCACCTCAACGTGGCCTGACGAGCAATGCCATGTCCATGCCCAGGTTCTAAACCAGCAAAACCCTGGGCCGCAGAAGCGGAGCGTATGACCTTAACCACTCGGCCATGGGGCCAGCCCCAGACACGTATTTTTCTAATCAACTGGTCTGTTTTATAGGTATTATGGGCATCTTATTTCAAGAAGAAACGCATCCTGGTGCAATTTAAATCCATCTTGTCTAGTTCAAGTTTCAAAAAAGAAAATTGCACCAGGTTTAACCTCTGAATATTTCTTAACTTGTTTTTCCTCACTAGTTATAGTCCTGACTATAATTTGGTCACCATCTTTCTGTGATCCCATTGGCTAGGTTTCACAGTCCTACTTATGTCTTGGGAAGAGCTTATAAAACTCATATATTACCATTAGGAATAAAATAAATCTTTTAACAATTACTACAATCTTTTTTTTTTTTTTTTAAATAACTGGGTGAGTTTTTTTCTTGCCTCATATGGATTTCTTAAGAAGGGCTTTCTTGGGGCTGGCCTAGTGGCACAGTGGTTAAGTGTGCACGTTCTGCTTCGGCAGACTGGGGTTCGCCAGTTCGGATCCCGGTGCTGACCTATGCACCGCTTATCAAGCCATGCTGTGGCAGGCATCCCATATATAAAGTAGAGCAAGATGGGCATGGATGTTAGCTCAGGCCCAGTCTTCCTCAGCAAAAAGAGGAGGATGGGTGGCAGATGTTAGTCCAGGGCTAATCTTCCTCAAAAAAATAAATAAATGAAAAGAAGGGCTTTCTCATTATCTTTTGAAGCACTCCTATTTTATCAGGACATCATTATCATCTCCTATGTAAAAGCATTTGGGGGTTATTGGAATTCTTGGACATTTTGGTTAAGGATGCATATTACTTACAGTTGTTTTCTTCACATAGAACTCCATGGCTCATTTTATAGAGGATGAGTAACAACATGCCAACCAGGAAAATTAAGTCCAGAATATATGATTGAAAAAATTTTTAAATTTAAGAGCAGAGGGACCTTAAAAAGTTTTGCTGAAAATCAATCAGTGTAGCTTTTTTCTCCGGTTACCACTAGATGTTAAGCAGTTAGTGACCTTACACAATGTAAACAGAAGGCTTGTGTGATAACAAGGCAGGGAGCTGGGTCTGTGTAAAAAGTTCATAGAAATATTTAGGTCTCTTACAGGCATATATTTGATTTCTCCAACCTTACAGGTATTAGACAAACATCCCACCTTCCAGAAGGTTTGGTTGAGTGGAGACCTCAGAAACAGTAGGTCAGGGAATGAATATCTTCAAAATGAGGCCAGTTCTGCCACAGTGATAGGCTGTATTCAGGTGATGGTTAGCAACAAGATAAAAGACTAAAGAATTAGGCCAAATCCTCCAGATATCAAATATACAATTGAACTTTTTCCTTTTCATGGTTTATCTCAGTGTCACGCAGGATTACCTAACTTTTTCTCATAGTCAGCAATTTTTGGCTAATACTATGGCGCCTTCTTCACCCACCACAGAGTACTCTGGCTCCTAGAGGATACTCCTCTGGGTTTCCTTTGCAGAGCATGCACTATTTGGAAAGAACACACAGAGAGATTTGTGTAAACTATAAGAAAAGCCAGGCTGGCGCTTGCTCGCTATCTGCCACTCCTCTTTCTAGATAAACGAAAGTGACTGCAGTCTTTTCTGTTCCTCAAACACACCACTCTCCTTGTCTGGGGACCTTTTCACCTTCTATTCCCTCAGTCTTATCATTGGCGCAAGGTACAGCTGCTCCTTCAGTTCTTGCAAAAAAAGGCTCCTCAGAGAGGCCTTCTTTGACCCCTAATTAGTCAGTTTCCTTCTTAACACTTATCACAGTCCTGTTTGTGTGTTTATTCTGTCTCCACCCACTAGAAAAAAAGCATCTGGAGGCAGAGACAGGCTCAGTCTTGTTCCTGGAAGTATGCCCAGCACCTAGAACACAGGTGCTCAATAACTGTGTATTATACACCAAATGAACTGTTTGCCCAACATACCTGTAATACTCTGGCAGAAAGAACTGCTGTCATTCGGGGTTATCCCACTTGGTTTTGAAGAAGACACTGGAAGCCTCTATCAGAGATTCTCAAAACTTACTGCAATTAGAATCACCTGGGAAACTTAAAAATTATCTTTGCTTAGACCTAGGCGTGAGGGCTCTCAGGCATCAGTATGTTTTAAAAGCTCTTTGTGTAATTGCTTGTCCAGCCAAGGTAGAAAAATACTGCTCTAAGTGACCCAGGACTCAATATTACCTGACTACTGAGTTCTTACCCTCGAGGTGAGTCCTTCCTGTGTCACTTCTGTTAGGGCAACCCGAAGCTTCTTTAGACTACTCTGTGGTTTCTAAATACCTGCCTCATTATCACGAAGAGGCAGAATTAGGCACAAACCAGATGAAAAATTGACCTTGCAGGAAAGAGAACAGGCATCTAGGTAACCTAGCTTCCTTCATTAGGACCTGTTCTGAGAGCCTCAGACTAAAGGGGGAAAGTTCAGCACCCTTCGCTCTTCCTTCTAAAGGAAAGTCAGGAACAAAGCCCTCATTTAGCTGTAGAGGATAGAGGCAATCAATCAATCAAGTACTTGAGCTGCAAATCAAACTAAAAACAAAGCTCCCAAAGGAAAGAAGTGTCCAAATTCCATCGTCTTCTCTGGAGGAAACAGAGACCAAGTAGTGGTGCGCTCAGAAACACTTGTCCATATTTTTTGTTATGGCAAACTCTAAGCTTTAAGGCCTTACTTAGAACAAGGACCTCTACTTTTTTTTTAAGGAAAAACAATGGTTATTGATTTTTTTCTCAAGCCATTCAATTAATGAACTGGCTTTTTTTCTTTATTGTTCAACTCACCATTAGAGATGTTAACAAAAAATAGGTTAATGCTGAAAGTCAATTGGTTTCCCCTCTGGTTAGAAAAGCCAGAAGACTACAATAAAACGGAGGACACAAGATTAGAAATAGAAATATCTGAGTTACAGTCCAGCCGCTACCACTTGCCAAATGAATGAGTGATCAGCAACTTTTGTTGCCTGTGAAATGAGAATCATAACACCTATGCTGTCTGCCTCACATTGTTACTGTTTCTTACAGATAATGTCCGCAACCATTCTCTGAAAATGTGTGCAAATGAAAACTACTGGTTTTCTGTCTTACAGGTGAACTTTAAAGAAAAAAAAAAATCCAGTGGTTACAGTAATTAGAAACATTGACTTAGGATATACTATGTGCCCAGCAAAGTGCTGAACAAAAAGACTGTCCACAAGCAATACTTGCTTTGTGACACACTCTCGGCATATCCCCACCATTAGGGAAATTGACTCAGATCAGAGCAGTAGGTAGATGGACAGAGAAAGCAATTTCCTTTGCAGCAGGAGAAACTCAGCTAAGCCAAGTGCAGAAATAACATGGAAAAATCCACTATTCATTCCCCAAAGTCTTTTTCCACCCCTAGATCTAAAGTTCCTTTCATTCCCCACTGAAGATGTCCAGGCCACGGAAGGGACTATTTAAATTCAGAGGCCCTCTTATCAGTCAAGATGAGGGCAACAAACTTGAACAGCTGTGAGTTAACAAGCTTCCATTCAAGGCTTTCAGGAGATAAGGGGATCTGGAAAGTTGAAAGTTGAAAGCAGGTTTGCAGGTGATGCTAGGACAGCTTAAAACAAAAGAACTCCCTTCCAACCTCTGAAGGCTAGAAGCAACCTTAGAGGTTGGTTGAGAAAGTGCTGGGACAGGTATGGGCTGGAATGCTGTGTGGTCCACGCAAGTCTTTAACCTCACCTAGCCTTAGCTTCCTTATTTATTAGTAAAATAGAGACAAAAATATCTCCTTTGCAATGTTAATAATCTGAAGCTTAGAGATGACATACATAAAGTCATCACATATTAGATTATCAATAAATTATAGCTAATTTTTAAATGTCAGTTGAGCGGTTTTCAGACTTGAATGGCAGAGCACCTGGAAGTTGCAGATCACTGTGAAATGCTGATATAATTTACCAAATCACCTAACTAGGAAACGGTTTTTTAGAAGCAAATACAATTATATTGTATATGAGCAATATAATATCACAAAAAAGAATACATCCGTTCTCCAAAACAAAGAAAGAAAATCCCCCAAAACAAGGTACTGAAATGGGTAATGTGTGAGAATCTTCCCATAATATTGGTTGGCTACTTGTTGACTTGACCGATGCCTGAGGTTGGCGCCAGCAGCAATGGTAACCAGACAAGCAGTGGCAGGCACAGGGCGAAAAGACCTACCATTCAGATTAGCTGCAGGCTTCACAGAGTTTGCAAACCTCTCCTAATAATACCTTACACTAAAGCTGATAAAATAATTCAATGACTCTGAAACGTTTTTGAAAGCGGGAAATTCTTCACAAAGATTTTTTTTGTTTTTTGATTTGGCAGAAGCTCAAGAATTAAAACACAGAAAAGCAGAGGCCCCAAAGAGAAAACAGAACAAAGGCTCAGCTGCCTTCTGCCAGCCCTGGGATCCCCCGCCCTTCCCCACCCCTCAAAGGCATCTCTGAAGACTCCTGGGCTTGCGGGGGCACATTTTGAAAACCCTTAAGTCCAGCCCCTCATTCTGCTGATAAACCCCAAGAGGCTGAGAGATCTACCGAAGGCGGTACAGTGAGTTTGCAAGAGAACCAAGACTAGGACCTAGGCCTCGACTTCCCAGTTCAGCATTTTCTCCCACCCCACCAGGACTACTCAGATGCGACTCGTTTCTCCAAAATAACCCATTGGCTAAATAGATGAGGCAGATCTTGGCGCAGGGGTCAACTCCCTAAAAAAAATCTATCTTCTCAAACTGTGAGGTTGATCAGCTGTCTCTCCTTGGACTACCTTTCCTATCATGTTCCATGCTGTACCAAAATTATCCGTTTATGTCAGAGATCATAAATTGACCTGCACAGTCTACCTATCTGGAATTAGTTGCCAACATTTAAAAATCAGAAGATTAGGCCTAAAAATTTGGATTTCCAGCTTCTCTTGAAAAATAAGAAAGTCTAGCAACATTGACCTCTCATACCCAATTGATAACAATCCCAAGAGCTGAGTAGAGGATGCACTCCCCAGGGTGGCACAGTCTCCACCAGTCCCTTCCTGTGTGTCCATTACTGTCTTCCCTGTGGGCATTTGAGTTTTGCCCCATGGTCCAAAGCTTATGTCTATAGAAGCATTTTTGAGAATTGAACTTATAGGAACAAAGGTAAACCTAAGATACAGATATAGGGGACAATCTAATTTCAAAAGATGAGGCAAATGCCATCATAAATAATGCTGCTTTCCTGCCTTGATTAAGGAGGAAACTTTCAGAGTTTCCTGACTCGTTTATTTTTCTGAGGGCTATTAAATTAACCATAGACTAATAGAGCTACAAGTGCCAGAAGCGCTTTCCTGTGTGTCCCCATTTATACCACTATCTACAGCACGACTCCAAACGCTCCAAGGCCCTCAGGAGATGCATTATTAAACCACTCATCAGCCTGTTTCCTGCATCCAGGGCACCTCAGTTAGCACTACGGTTAGGAAGAACTGGCTGAGAGCCCCAGGATCTGCCCCAGGACTGGGCAGCGTGGGCACGGGGGAGAAACAGGAGCAATTCTTAAGGAGCAGTTCAGTCCAGCAGTGGCCATCAGGCTCCCACGTCACATTCTTCCTCCCTGCACTTCCCAAGATGCGTTATCTCCACATAAACTTCCTCCTGTTCAATCACCTCACCCTCCTTGCTCGTTAGAACTTAAAATATCAGATAAACAAATTCACACAGAAGTTTTAATAGTTGATAACTAAATATTTTTACTTTAGCATTTTAACCTAAAAGAGTATATTACTAAAAATAGAATTTTAGGGATCATGAATAGTTGGTGAAAAGAACATTTGGAGATAAAAATAACTTAGCCCCTAATTATGCCGCAAAGGAGGAGGTTTATTTACTTTACCCGAAGGGCCACCATTGTATCACCTTCCCTCCACCAGGGCTTTGTTCAAACGCTACTTTTTCACTGAAGCTTTCTGTAACCACTTTAAATCAAAACTGTGACCCTCCCTCCTGCACCCCACTCTCGCTATGGCATTCCCCGCTTTATTTTTCTCCATACCACTTAGCACCATATGATATACTATGTTTTACTCATTTATTTTTTCTCTACCTCCACTAGAACACAAGCTCCACGGAATAAGGCTTCTTGTCTGTCCGCTCCATCCTCAGCGCTGTGGCAGTGCTGGCCCATGGTGGTTGTCAACAGATGTCTGTTAAATAAATGAACCTGTTATGCCCAAGGCCCAAGGGTGACAATTATTTCAATAGTGAACAGACACAAAGTAGAACTTCTTGATGAGGAGAGTGACTATGTATTTTAAAGTTGGAAGGGGGCTCATAAGTTTTGATGTTGTCTTTCCTTTATGTATGTATCTTTTGGAACGAACATACACATTTCCTTTCCTAAAGATTTTCAAGGATGAGATACATTCTTTTAAAACAAAAGTCTAGAAGAGATGTAGGGCAGTCGATCTGGGAAGCAGGATGCTGAATGAGATGATTTTTTTTTCCAAAATGCTATAGTATAACCACACCATATGTAAGGTGTGGGTGTGGCGTGTGGTGGTGGTGGGGTGTGAGTGTGTGTACCCATAATATGGCAGTTGCATCTTTAACTAGATTATGAACCTTTCTTCTTTTCCTTTGGGCTAACAGTGATGGAGTTCAGCCCTTTATCTGAAATGTGTCCTAGTAAATACATGTAATAAGACCTAATTTGAGAAAGCAGCAGAGGATGTTCCTGGCTACTTACCTCTGCAGCACTGCCTTCCAGCTGTCCTTGGGGAAATAGCTGTTAATCGTTTTTTTGGTGGTATTTATACCTTTTTACTATGCTTCTTTGAATTCCTCAAATAGCACACTTGGAAAACTTTGGTTCATTTCCCAAATACAAACATCATAAAGCCTGAACTTTCTGGTTCAAGTGTTCTAACCTGGCACCAAGGCCAGAACACAAATTGATGGATCCCAGACCACTTTGGAGTCATGGTGGCAACACACGTGCTATTTGTATTGAATTAACTGGCCAGCATGCCGAGCAGTGGTGGGCACAGAAGAACAATGAGAAACAGACCACTGCAGCACAAGAAAATAACCCCTTCAGCAAAGTTCCTATCCCTGTTGTGACCAGAGATATCACGAGCGAAAATTCTAAGATCCAGGGGATATAAGATTAGGTTTCCAACCCCAGATCAAAGCAGTATAGAATAGAGACAAGGAATGACCCACCATCTAAGTACCTAAATTATGCAACTTCCCGGACACAACCTCATAGTACAACCTCAATTCTGGTCTCTATCAAAAGCTGCAAACTATCCTAAAGAATAACATACACAAGGGGCTGGCCCGGTGGTATAGTGGGTAAGTTTGTGTGCTCTACTTTGGTGGCCTGGGGTTTGGATCCTGGGAGAGGACCTGCACACCACTTATCAAGCCACGCTACGGTGGCATCCCACATACAAAACAGAGGAAGACTGGCACAGATGTTAGCTCAGGGCCAATCTTCCTCAAGCAAAAAGAGGTGGATTGGCAAGAAATGTTAGCTCAGGGCCAACCTTCCTTACCAAAAAAAAAAAAGAGTAACACACATACAAGGTTATTCACTGCAGTACCATCAGTAATGACAAAAGTTTGGAAACAATCCAAGTGACCATCTTAGGGGTCTGGTTAACCAAATTATGGAATATCCATACAATAGAATACAAAAAAATCATTTTTGAAAGATGAGAACACTCTTTATGAACTGAACTAGAATGATTTCAAATGAGAAAACCAAGATGTGGAATAACAGAGTATGCCTTCATGAGGGAAAAAGGCAAAACAAGATTACATACATATACCTCTGTTTTCTTGTATACATATAAAATATCTCTGGAAGGGTACATAAGACACTTCTAGAAAAGGGCACTGGATAATGGACAAGGTTTGGGAAAGACTCCTCAACATACATCCTTTTGAATTTTGAACCAAACAAATGTAATTCCTACTCAAAATAAATAAAATTAATATTTTAAAGAGAAACAAAATTAAATGAGATTTTAAAAATTAAGCCTTTCTTAACCTCGGGCATATAGAAAAGAGAGTTCCTTGTAACATTTTTGTACCACTTGCACAGTTTTGAAATCTTTTTCAAAATAAAGAAGGTTAAAAAAAACCACAAACCTCTGCTCTGGGGTAAGGAGCAGGGAGCCTCGAGCTAGAGGCTGTCAAGAAGGGGAAGTGCCAAAGATAACGTGCTTGCTTCAGAGGTAGGCTTACACTGGCCTGAGAGCTGAGGGCAGAGTGAAATCCTTTCTTCGCTGCCATCATGAAATGGGCTTCCAACATGGGCAGTGCAGTTTCTGACTGTGCCATCAGAATCAGACAGAACCCTCTCCAATGGAAAATGGCCAACTCCCCCTTGTGTTGGTTAAATACAAGGAGAAGAAAGAAAACGTCAGTTAACCCTTTTCCTCCATGCTTTGGCAACAGAGCATGTAAAACGCCAAACATGCAGGGAAGGACTCGAATGCAGTCAGAGCTCAGATTTTGGAAAAATTCTCTTAGCTGACCCTTGGGAAGAGGGGCAGCCCCTTGAGGACTCAGCAAACAAGGTATTTCCTCTGTGTGGGCTTGGCAAGAGTCCAGGTGCAAGGAAGGCGTTTATAATGAGGGATGCTTCCGAGAGAAGGGAGGGATGTGGAGTCAGAGTCTGCAGATTGGTGTTCCAGTGCTGACTCTACCTCAACGCTTACCACGTGATCTTAATTTTTTCAGCCTGAGTAGCCTCCTCTACAAAATGCAATCATAATCACTGCCTCATCTACCATCCTGGGCTGTAGTGAGGACCACAAGATAAAAAGGGATGCAAAGCATTTTTAAAACTATAAGGCACTAGACGTCAGGTTAATAAATACAAGACAAAATACCTTTTGATGTAATTATGAGGTTTTCAGAGGGGCAGACGTGATCTTTAAGATCAGATATGTCAGAATATTCTAGTCCCTTCATCTACTGTGTGACCTAGGGCAAGTCCCCTACCCTCTCTGAGCCTTACTTTCCTCACTGCAAAATAGGGTCAATGCTACCTACTTAACAAGGTGGCTATGAGAAAAAAAATTTTTTTTTTTGAGGAAGATTAGCCCTGAGCTAACATCTGCGGCCAATCCTCCTCTTTTTGCTGAGGAAGACTGGCCCTGAGCTAACATCCGTGCCCATCTTCCTCTACTTTATATGTGGGACGCCTAACACAGCATGGCTTGCCAAGTGGTGTCATGTCTGCACCCGGGATCTGAACCAGCGAACCCCGGGCTGCCAAAGCGGAATGTGCACACTTAACCGCTGCACCACTGGGCTGGCCCCGGCTATGAGAATTTAAGAGGAGTAACCTATATAAAATGCTGGACACATAGAGAGATCACAGGTGTGACTTCCCTTCCCACATACCTTGGGTAAAGAATCATGGTCTTAATCAAGAGACACTTCATTCAGTGATTTGCTTCATTCTTCAAACTCTGTAGTATCTGCTTAATTTTTCTGTAAATCTAAAACTGTTCTAAAAAATAAAGTCTATTAATTTAAAAAAATATTTATTGAGAGGGTAGGGGATCAAAACTGGCTACTTCAAAATGTGTCTCTTTGGCTTGATTATTTTTTATTTATTTTTTTAAATATATTTTTTTCTGCTTTTTCTCCTCAAATCCCCCAGTACATAGTTGCATATTTTTAGTTGTGGGTCCTTCTAGTTGTGGCATGTGGGACGCCACCTCAGCATGGCCTGATGAGTGGTGCCATGTCTGCACCCCGGATCTGAACCAGTGAAACCCTGGGCCTCCGCAGTGGAGCACGCAAACTTAACTATTTGGGCACAGGGCCGGCCCCTTGGCTTGATTATTTTTAAGAACAAAGGACTCCAAAAGAAACTTGGACCTTGCCCCTACCTGTCTAAAAGAATTTAAGATGGAAAGCCTGTTTCTGGAAGGAGCTAATACCCTAAGATAACATTATCTAGAGCCAGCCCAGCAAACACTTGTTTAACCCACATTTACACTTCCATCTCCATGTAAATTGCCTTCCTCCCTTTTGAAGCCCCAAACCACTATCTCCAACATCCTCCCTTGTCTTTAGCTGAAAACGGTATTTAAGGTGGCGGCTTTAGGCATTCTGGCGAGTTGCTCAGTTTTCCTGGGTTTCTCCCAGGTATACATGTAATACAGCTTTGTTTGATTTTCTCCTGTTATTCTGTCTCATGTCAATTTAATTTGTAGACCAGCCAGAAGGACCTAGAGGGTAAAGGAATTATCTTCTTCCCTTACAAGAGTGTAGAGTAGAGTGATTGAGAAGAAGGATTCTGGAGCCGGACTGCTTGGGTTTGAATGACAGCTCTGCCACTCACTACCTGGATGATCTGGGGAAATTTATGTAAGAATTCTGTACTTCAGTTTTCTCATCCATAAGCACTATGTAAATTTTTGCTATTAATACAAAATAATGATAATTCCTGTTTTTTTGGTGAGGAAGATTGGGCCTGAGCTAACATCTGTTGCCAATCTTTGTCTTTTTTTGCCTGAGGAAGATTGTCCTTGAGCTAACATCAGTGCCAATCTTCCTCTATTTTTTGTAGTTGGGACACTGCCACAGCACGGCTTGATGAGCTGTATGTAGGTCTGCGCCTGGGATCTGAACCTGCAAACCCTGGGCCACCGAAGCAGAGCAAGTGAACTTAACCACTACACCACCAGGCCGGCCCCAGTGATAATTATTTTTATTAGACATTGTACTCATGGGAATACAGTGGTGGACAAGGCAGTTTGAGGGATGCACTCTGAAATCACCTACAGTACCTTAAATGTAGAGAAATTTAGGCCCACAGAGGCTAAGAAATTCCATCAACGCTGCAGAGCTAGTTAGTGAGAGAGGACTAGAAAAGACCAGCCAGTGGGCTGGGCCAGTGGCGTAGTGGTTGGGTTTGTGTGCTCTGCTTTAGTGACCTGGTGTTCTCCAGTTTGGATCCCAGGTGCAGACCTACACAGTGCTCATCAGGCCATGCTGAGGTGGCATCCCACATAGAAGAACTAGAAGGACCTACAACTAGGATATACCACTATGTACTGGGGCTTTGGAGAGGATAAAAAAAAGAGGAATATTAGCAACAGATGTTAGCTCAGGGCCAATCTTCCCCACAGAAAAAAAGAAAAGACAAGACCACCCAGGACTAAATTCCAGATTGCAAGCCACTGTTTCTCCACTGCCCCATGCTGTGCAACCAGATTCAAACCTGGAAAGTGAAGAGCCCTCGAGGTACCAGAGTGGATTCCAGAACGCAATTGGAATTGGCCCAATAATTCAGCACATTCCTGACCTCCACCTTCTTTTCACATCGCATTCCTTATGGTGTTGTTCTTGCCTGGCCAAATGTGGATCTTCCTACACATTTCAGATTTGGAGTTCATGGTGGAGACAACATGGAAATGCCACATCCCCCATACCACTTGCATTTCTTTTAAGCTTATGAATCATAAATATGAACAAGGGTTGGGTCTCTCAGAGACCAGCCATAAAGGAGCAGATCCAGGTCTGGTGGGGCCTGAGGAGTACAACGCTGGAAGGAAAGGAATACACTAATTAGAAATTAGGGACCAGGCCTTTGAAGGGACCCATGCAAGCAAGGGGCCCTAAAGCTTAAGCATAACTAGCTTTCTGGTAAATCCAGCTCTGCTCCTCTAGTTATCTAATTTCCTTCCTCCTCCTATCCTTTCCTTCTTCCCTTCTTCTTTCCTTCTATCCATCTCATGTGCACTTACCCTGCCACCTAGCACCCACTGTGCACCAGGCATTAACTTCATACGTTTACATTCTGATTAAAAAATTGGAGTACACTCCAATCTGCAGATTGTTACCCAAATTAGGATACATGCACAGCTTTTGAGATAAAAGGATAAAATGATGTATAACCAACCTGTGGGTGGTGTATACAGATGCTCTGGGGGCTGTGTGTTAGACTTGGTAGACCATAATGCAGCCAGAGGCTACAGTGTTCTATTGACATTAGTAAACACACCCAGAGGCAGGCTCTTCTATGTTTGGGACATTCAACCAATAAAATAATCCTCCCAGATGGGAGTGGGGAGTGACTTAACAACTAGAAAAAAGAATATCATATAGTTATGCATAATTATATACAACTAATAGACTATTTTTACACGTCATTCGATGTGATGCTCACGCCATCTGATGAAGCGTGGTTTTATTAAACCCCCATGTGACAGATTGGAGACGGAGGCATACAGTGATTTGCCCGAGTCACAGAGCTGCTAACTGGTAAGGCTAGGCTTTGAAGAAGTGCAGCACCCTTTCTAATTCAACAGGAACTGTGATCTTCAGTTAATATCGCTTTTTACAAGCTTGATGCCAAGGATGAGGCTTAAAGTTTGATTCTGAACTCTTCTCTTTTAATCCCCTTTCCCACAGCACCCCCGTTATCCTCACATCCAAAGGCCACAAAGACTGCACACGCAGACCCTGCACAAAGAACCCACAGACAAAATAAGTAGAGGCCATTTTGTGGCTAACTTTAGCATTGGAACTTGTTCCTTGCAGGGGGGAAGTTTTCTCGGCTGGGATTATCCCGATGAGTCATCCAGGTCTATTCCAGCATTTGCACAGTTTTTCACCTCTCCCTGTCCCCTGTCCCGTGGGCAGCAATATCCCCCAACCCTGGAGCCATTGCATCTGTCCTTCATGGCTCATCCCAGCAGCCAGCTCAGTCAGGGCCTGGCAGGGAGCCACTGAGCCCAGAGCAGGAGGGGAGGAAGCATGTGTCTCCCAGTGGCTGTCAGCTTTCCCAGCTGACTCAACTCACCACCCCCTCCTCCCTTGCCGGGTGCACAGCCTCCAGCCTCCTAACTTTCCATTTTCAGGCCTATTCAGTGCTGGTTCTCTGGTGGTTCCCGTTCTTGGAGGGGGAGCACTCCCTCTCACTGCCTGGGGCGCCTGTCTGCAGCCTGGGGCTGCTGGTAGCATACTCGCTCTGCTGGCCTGGCTGGCCCTCTCTCAGGACAATTAGAATCGGCTGTAATGGAGAGTTTAGAATATAGGTCAAGGTGCTCTCAGAAGGGCCCAGGGGAGGATCACCTGACTGGGAGGTGGGTGACTCAGCGAGAAGGGAAGGGGTGGGAGCGGAATCTCCTAGCCCACAGGGCCTGGAGGAGAAGGTCAAGTTGTCTCGTCTGGCTGAGTGTCAGGGGAGGAGGAAGAAGCCGCTGGAGACAGGAGGAGGGATAAAATGACCTCTGGTGACCTATCTAAAGTGAAATCCAAATCCATTCCAGAGCGGGCTGTCACCCTCCGGTAGCTGAAGCCACTCCCAGGTCAAACTGCCACTGTGTCTGTAAAGACCTAATTAGCTGGCTCCCCTGCCAAAGTGGGGAATCCAATGCACAGAACGCTCCTCACTCCCGACTCGTCTGACCCAGGCCCCCTGAAGAAACCGACGCCACCGGTATACCACACAAAGGCAGCCGTCCCTGGGAGAGGCAATTCAGTCTTTCCCCCAATTAATTTTGAATATGAAAATTACTAACCCATTTTATTTTACATCTCCACACGGCAGGGGCCTCCTTTCAAGGGTGCGGCAATGGCTGCAGTTGCTGGAACAGCAGCTGCTCTGTCTGAGCCTCACTTCCTCTGCCTCCAGCTGCAGGTTCCTCCAAGCCAAGCAGGGAGTTTCCTCATTCTTGGGCTTTCGGCTTTGCTAGCCGGCCACCCTCACCTCCCACCCCCCAGCTGCTCACCACCCTCTGTGGGCAGCGCTGCTGGGACTCCCTGGTTCCATGAGTCAGAGCCAGGCTGGAGACAGACAGCAGGCTTCCTTTATTAAATCAGCCTCCTGCCCTGCACACCACAGTGGGAAGCTATAATTACTCGTTTGGCCCGGCTGAGAACTGAGCCACAGCTCGACTTGGAGGGATGGTTCCTGGTCCCTGCATTTATCTCATGCACCCCAGTTTGGGAATCAGCATAACAGCCAGGGGTTCAGGCCTGTCACATACATGTCAGATGTTTTACATATGTAGTGGGGTGCACTGGACCTGGACGCCAATGCAGATTGCTAGAAAAATTGCTATATTAAAGCTGCCAGGAATTTTTTGCTTTGTTTTGTTTTTTAATGCTTCCTGCCTCATTGCCAGTCTTATTTAAGGCAGCCTGCTCATTGTTGATGTTGTTGGTTTTTAAGAGATAAAAGAAAAGGCAACAAAACATTGTTTTGAATCTCCAGGACTGTTTTTATCCTTTAGGTATATAGATACAAAACCTCAGGCCTCCCAAGCCTACAGAAATGTTTGAAACCTGAAAAAAAAAGCTGGCTCCAAAATGAAAAATAAAACCACAAAATCAAAATACAGTCAATCTCCACTAACTGTTCAATTGAGTATTCATGGCTTCATTCACTCCTTCATTTTTTTCCTGGAAGCACACATTTATCCCATTCATTCAACAAATATTTGTGGAGCTGCTGCTTTGTGCCATGCACCGTTTTAGGCACAAGGGATGCATAAGTGCTAAAGCGATTAAAGAAACAGATGGAACTAAGCAGACAAATATTCCTGCCCTGTGGGTCAATAACAGGCACAATAATAAGTAAATTATATGGTATGTTAGAGATAATAAGTGTGATTGATGTAAGAAAAAAATAGAGCAGGGTTAGGGGAATTGTTGGTAAAGCAGGAATTCATAAACATCTCGTGACATTTGAGAAGAACTTGTAGGTTAGATCTCAATGAGAGTTCTCAAGTCCACATGATCGCTCAGAAATTATAACCAATCATAAATGAAATGAACTACATTTGACTAGAGTAAAATTATAAAAATCTTTAAGCTTTGTTTATAACCAGAATGTGGGTACATTTTAAATATATTTGATAGGAGATAACTAAAAGTGCCATGGCATCTGTCCCTATCTCCGGTTATGTGTGGGTAGAGGCATTTCATTCAAGTATTTACTGGACACCTATAATATAGTGGTTAATGGCTTGGGTGTCAGATGCCAGGGTTCAGATCCTTGCTCCATCATTTACTACTTGTGTGATTCTGGGAAAGATACTTAATTTTAGTTCCCCATCTTTCATTTGGAATAGTATAGAACCTACCTTTATAAGGTTTCTGGTAGGTGCTCAATAAATGTTGTCTATTACTGTTGTGATGATGATGACAATGGTAACAGTGATGAGGGACCAGGTACTGCGTTGGGACCCAGAGGGAACAAGACAATGACACGGTCCCAATTGTGAGAGGCTTTGCAAGCATACTGTTCTTCCTCACATCTTCACAGCCCCCTTGCAGGGTGATCCCCACTACACCAGTGACTACTGTTAAACATACCTGGATAGCCAACAAAAACGAACAGGCCACAACGACACACCATTTAATAATCTTTCAGTTGGAAAAAATGAACAAGTCTGATAATGCCAAGTGTTGGAGACGACGTGGATCAATAGGATCCTTCTATGTTCATTTTTGGTGGGATTGTAAATTGGTACCCTCATATTGTTTTCCAGGAGACGTGTGCAAGAATGATCAGCTCAGCACGTTCAAAGCAGTGGAAAGCTGTAACAACTCAAACGTTCATTGACAGGAGAGCAATTAAATACATGTGGAACTTAATAGAGAGGATTATAATATAATAGTGAAAACAAGTGGACCATAGCTTTATGGACAGGACGGATGAATTTTAGCAATATTATTACAAGAAAAAAACTATATTCCAGAAGGCTACACACAGCAGGATATTCTCTTAAACAAGGTAAAAACAACAAAATCTAAACAATATGCTTTTAGAAAAACATATTAAATAAAACAATAATAATTATTATTTTTTTTTTAGGGAGATTAGCCCTGAGCTAACATCTGCGGCCAATCCTCCTCTTTTTGCTGAGGAAGACTGGCCCTGAGCTAACATCCGTGCCCATCTTCCTCTACTTTATATGTGGGACGCCTAACACAGCATGGCTTGCCAAGCGGTGCAACGTCTGCACCCGGGATCCGAACCGGCGAACCCCGGGCCGCCGAAGCAGAACGTGCGAACTTAACTGCTGCGCCACCAGGCTGGCCCCAAAATTATTTTTCAGAAAAGCAAAGGAATGGTAAATTCAAGATTCAGGATGGAGTGAGGGAAGCACAGTGATGGGCAGGGCAGGCCCACATAGGGAAAACTGGGTGGTGGGTTCACAGGTGTTTACTACATTGTAAATAAATAAATAAGTAAACATAGATAAATAATAAGGAACCAGAAGCACGTTGTGCAAGGTCCAACTGAAGGTGAAAGAATGTCGTGAATCAAAGATTATGAATAACCCTGTATACTTGGAGTCCGTGAAAGAGAAACCAAAACTCTACTCTTGGGACGGGTAGGGAGAACACCTCGGAAGGTGTGGGCGTGTTGAGAGAGAGGGTGGGGAAAGGACCCTGAAGGAGGGCAGCGGCATGTGTTTCCAGGAGGATCAGGCAAAGCTGACCCTGGACGTGGAGACCCCTTCACCTGCCGTGCTTCTGTGCAGGTTCAGGACTGTCACCTGCAGTTGTCAGAGGGTAGCAGAGTTGTCACTGAGATGGGATCAGGGAAATGCCCCTGGCGGAGTTTCGTGCAGGTCACAGGTCTCCCTCTGTGGTGGCTGACTCTCAGTGCCCTCTCCCTGGGGTCTCTGCCAGGCCTGCCCCTGCCACTTCCTCCAGGACAGACTTCCAGTTTCTGTGTGTGGTGTTCTGACAGCCCCGCCCAGCCCTGACGGGAGGGATGCTGGGTGTGTGCAGAGAACCCTGTTCCAGCTGGGAGTTCTGGGCACCACCCCGAGGAGATGCAGATTGATCAATGAGCCCATAGTCCTAGCCATCCTCTCTCCTGCCCTGTGGGGAGCCCAGGGGGAAGTGCCCTGAGACAGCTGAGCTGCCTGCTGTCATGGCCAGGCCCCATAAGGCCACAGGCAGGAGCAAGCATTTTTTCATTGAAAAAATCTCGAGGCCCCAAGGCTGGCACCAGGTCAAGGAACACTTGATTAGGCCCAGCTAACCGACTGACTTCATGGACAGAACTGGCACTCTCAGAGGCACAGCGAGGGTGGTCCTGCCTCTCTCATGTGCTCCTGCTGGGGGGGGGGGGTTCAGGGCTTTCATGGCTCTGGGAGCAGCTTACATGACCCGACACCCACGTCCCAGAACAATCAATGATGCCTCCGAAGCTGGACTCAGAAAGACGGCAGATGAGGTCATAGCTGGGCAGTTTCCAGCTGTCCCATTAGCTCAATTATCTAAACCTCAGTTTTCTATCTATACAATGGGGACAATCATAGTGTCTTTGCCTGACTTAAAGGCACTGGTTATGAGATAATTCGGAACAAAGCGCTTATCAAACAGAAAGGTGCACACATTCATGCTAGAATATGAGCCCGTTGAGGGCAGGAACCACCTCTGACTCCTTCACTGCTGGACTCCCAGGATCAAGGGCAGTGCCTGGCACATAGTAGGTACCCAATAAAAATACTTCTTGAATGAATGAATTGGAATATTACCGATGAGAATAAAAATGATGATGATGATAATCATTACTAACATTAACCGCATCGTGACTACTTGTCAGGCACAGAGCTAAAGGCTTTAATAGATCTATGCTTCACAACAACCCAATGAAGAACTAGTATCCACTCCATTCTGCAGGTGAGTTAACGTGATTCAGGGAAGTTCGTGATTTTCCCAAGGCCACACAGTTAGCGGAAGAGGTGGCCCAAGTGACGAGTTAGTGGTTCAGAGAGGCTCGGCACCTGAAAGTGGGGCACAGGCCTGAGGGGCTCCATGAGGCTCACTGGATTCTGACCCCCTTTCCACTCTTCAAGCCTCTACTATTAAAGCGTAGTTGCCTCTGGAAGACAGTTAGACCTAACTTTCTGATCAGGGAATCATCTGATCTAGCTGTTTGCTTCCTAAGTGTGAACAGTAGGGCTCTTTTGCAGGGATGGAATTCGGGGTGGGGGGTGCCTGGGAGAATGGGGTTACACATGGCAGACAGCTGGATTGCTAGGAAGGGGGCTGAGAAAGCATTCGAGATGCATGGTGGCTGTTTATTGAGAACTGGCCTAGGACTTCAGGAGGGCACATGGTGTTTGGACTCCCAAATTGCCTTCATGGGGCGGGCTGTTATGGAGCAGCCAAAGGAGTCTAGAAGGTAGCAAGTTATACAGGAAGACAACAAGAAGGTTGTCTCAGAGAAGAGTTGCAGTATTGCGGAGTTATCAAAGGAGACTTGCTTTTATGTTTGAATTTTTTCTGGTAAGACGAGGTTCACATATTACTTGTGTAGTTAAAAACATATTTAAATAAATAAAAACTGAAGTGAAGTAGGGGTGGAGAAAGGTTGAGAAAAGGTCACGGGCTGGACTCTCCAAAGCAACGCAGCTTCCAAGACTGCAAAGCTTGCGCCAGGCTGCAGCTCTCCAGGGCTTGGCTGATTTACTGGAGATGAACGGCAGCCCCCAGCCTTCCCAGGGCACGACGGCCAATGAGCCTGATCCGCAGCTGGGGGGGAAGTACTTGCCTTTGCAGTTGGCAGCATCTCCCTGCCTCATGAGAGACTCATTATGCAGTTTGGTCACATGCCCTATGCATTTTAATGAATGAGTCAGGGGACAGACTCAATTTGAAAGAGGAATCGCAGCTCTCAGGCTGGGTGAAGGGCTCTCAAGGGATGCTCTTGCAGCCTGGATATTACAAGTAAAGGAAAGAAGGAAGCCATTTCCACTTAGAAAAAGGAAAGGGAGGTGTGAGGAAGGAAGGTCAAAAGGAAGGAAGAAGGAAGGAGGAAGAGAGGCAAGGAAGGAGAGAGAGAGGAAGGACGGAACAAGAGAAGGAAGTGGGGAGGGAAGGAAGGAAGGAGAGAAAGGGGCAGGAAGAACAGCCTAGAGTTCAGAAAACAGTCCTGGAACAGATGCTGCCCTCCCTACACTCCGTTGCTCCTTTACCCTCCACTTATCCACTCAAAACATTCAGTGCTTTTTAAGTGCCAGGCAGGCACCACACTAGGCATGGGAGTTACAAGACAAATGAGACAGAGGCCTGGCCCAAAAGGAGTTTGCATAAAACCAAATCAGTTTGGTCACATCAGAGTAGCTACAACAGGGGTCTAACTTGGGAGGTGGGGTGGGCCAAACAGGGTGGTTTTCCCGTCCTCCTTGTGAGTACACCCATAGGAAGGTGGGAGGACCCCCCGATGGTCTCATGCATGTCCCATGTGCCAGATATGGGGTGAGTGTTTCACAGTTAGTATCCCATTGAATTAGGGCAAGAATCCCATGAGGCTGATCCTGTTACTGTCACATTTTTCACAGATGAGGAAACTGAAGCAGAGAGAGCAGCTTGCCCAAGGTCACCCAGGGATTTGAACCCAGGTCTGCCTGACTCCAGAGCTCTTGGCAGCTGGGTTCGATGCTGTCAGCCAAGTGCTGGATGGGGACTGCTGGGGAAGGCCTTTCCCTTCCCAGGCTTCCTTCCAAGAACACTCTGAACCCCCAGGAGGAAGAGGTTGGTGTGAATCCAGATGTAGTCAGCGCCAGCCAGCCTGGGAGCGGATCTGAAACCTCACTGAGCGGGGCTGTGTGTGAGACCGAAGAGCCCAAGGGCAGCGGGGAGAGGAAGGAAGCTCAGCCTTACCGCGGTCAGTTGGGGCGGTATGCCTGTTCCCAGCCTCCACACCACAAAACACAGGGCAGCAGATGCTCAGCAAATGGGTGTGTGGGAGTGAGACTTACCCTTCGATGACTGCTGGGCAAGCAGTGTCACCGAATTACTCAACAAAGCCACCTCGGCTTTGAACTATGAGCCAGGCTCTGCTGGAACAGGGCATGGGGGGGTGGCACTCACCACTGTGAAGAGGATGTCTGCCATCCCCCTGCCCCCCAAGTGGGAGAACACAGCCTGGGAAGAAGCCAGGAACTGAAAAGCCACTGCACACCCACGGTCTCATGAATTTTTACAGCTGGAGAGAAGGAGCGATACACAAGCACAGCAGGACTCGAGGGCCCCGGGCTTCGTGCTGGAGAAGAAAGCAAAGCCACCTGCCAGCAACCTGGACTGCACACAGAGACAGCCAGCTTTTACTGAGTGATTACTATATGCCAGGGCTGTCACATACATTATCCCTTTGAATCCCCGCTGTCTCCTCGGGAGGGAGGTATGGTTAACATGTCCATTTTACCCAAGAAGAGACTGATGCCCAGAAAGATTTATAACTTGCCAAGGTCACATCTTTCCCGCTTCTGCTTTCCACGAAGAGGGATTTTCCCTAAACATCCTTTTTATCTTACTCTCACTGCTCATAGCAATGGAATAACTTATCTGATTAGAAAATTTGGGAATGCTATGGGCAAGGATCTGCTCTGCTCTATCCTTCTTCCAGGGCTCAGTCAGGAAGCCAATTTTGTTCTCACACTAAGCTACATCCTCCATGCTAGCTTTAGTGATAATTAAGGTGGCACTTTGGCTCTTTGCCATTCCTTTGTCTTTTTGTTCAATGTGTTCAGAACCTGGATGCGGCAGAGGGGTGCTGTTTTCTGGAAGGCTCTTTGGAGATCCCAACAATACTTAGGAGGATCCTGAGAGCTCTGGCCACACCACCCGCATTTGCCCAGAGGATTCTGCTCTCCCTCTATCTCTTGGCAAAGGCCTCTCTTGGCTCCAGGACCAATTTCCCTTGGGAGAAGTTAGCCCTTCAACTAGCACTGCCACCTCCCCTCAACCTCCTTTTGTTGGACCAGCAGTTTTTTCTGGGACGAGGAAAACTAAGTCCTGTAGCCAGTTTCTTGGTGTAAAGAGAATCGTTCATGAGAGGGGGCTCGTGGGGTGGCAGTGTCTTGGCCTATGTACCAGCTCTTTCCGTCGCTACCTGCCAGGGCATCCACAATGGGTACTTGACCCACGCAGGCAGCTGCCAGTCTAGACTGCTTACTCTGGAACAAACCCGGGCAGCTGATCTAAATCCCATACACTGTATATCCCAGCTACCAGTTCCAGTGGATCTCCCAGGAAATTCAGACCCAGTTATGTCTCTGTGGGAATACAGGCCAAGTCCACACCACCTTGCTTTGTGAATGTACGCAAAGTCTTTATCTGCTCTGTGCTCTGATTTCCTCATCTGTAATATGGGAAGCTAATACCCGTCCTCCTGTCTGTCTCACAGGACTCTTATGAGATCAAATATGTAGAATATATTTCAAAAGGAATAAAAAATGCTCCATAAGATAGAAGGCAATTACCACTTCATGAGCTTTGATAATGCACCCAAATACTCACTAAGCATTATAGTTAGCATTTTCAGTTTTGTCACCAGTACTGTCCACCTTCATTTTGATAACCATGCCCAACTCCCTCTGCAATTTCCCTCTAAGGAACCACCCCTTCCCTCACCCTCTCAGTCCACGTAGATCCAGCGACACTGCCTAAGCAAATCAGTGCATCTCATTCTCCTTGACCTCAATGATTGCATCAGGGATGGTCACGTGACCTAGTCAGAGTCATCGAGACTTCTGTTAGGACCTTTGGAAAAGAGATTCTCTTTGGAGATTCTGAAAGGATACAGGGGCTAAAATTAATGCTGTCATCTTGCTACCACATTAACCCCAAACCAAAGTTAAAACACAAAAGATGGAACCAAGAAGTAGAGAGGAGCCAAGTCCTGATTTTGACATTTGAACCCCGAATCCAGCCATATCCACCTGTGGTATTGTGATTTATAATAAGAAATATATTATTTGGTCTTTGCCCATGGTTCCTGGCTCATAGCTCCTAAAACCCTTGGAATTTCCTAAGTGATGAGAGCAATAAAGGTGTCTTTCATTATATTAATGAAGTGACTTTTGGAAAGCACCTAAGGATGGGGGTTGGTTGCCAGAAGAGCCAATGATGTGTTGGAGGGTTCGAACATCCAGTCCTACCCCCTGACCTCCAGGAAGGGGAGAGGGGCTGGAGACAGAGTTCAATCCTTAATGGGCAATGATTTCATTAATCATGCCTATATTATGAAGCCTCCATAAAAGCCCAAAAGCACTAGGTTTACATGTTGGAAATTGAATGCAGAACCCTCTTACCACCCCTGGACATCTCAGCTTAAGGTGAGCCCCCAAATTCTTTTTTGCCCAAAGGTATCTTGGGTTGGATTTTCTGTCCCTTGTTACCAAGAGAATCCTAATGGATACAGCATTATCTCATTTAACCTTTTCAACAATTCCGAGTTAAGTATTATAAGTACTGTAACCCCCGCTTTGCAGAAGAGAAACTGAGGCACAGATAAGCTCTAAGACGTAAGGAGTGGAGGCAGGATTTGAACCAGATCTCCTGGTCTCTGGAGCCTGCATTCTATCCACTCCACAAGGACTTGAGAACAGACCTGAGCCTCATACTCATAGCTCCATCATGTACTTCAGTCCGCTGTAGTGCATCTGCTCAGAAAGGAGAGCCCTGATTCTCCTGCAGCCAGCAGTGGACGGAGGACATGATTCACTGGTGTTCTCTGTCCCATGTGCCCTCTTTCTGGAAGAAAACACCAACAGAAGGAGCTCAGTCAATTCCTGTGGGGCTTACGCTTGATGTTAAGGGCCTGGAGGGCTCGAAATGGCCCAATATCTTCTCCTCCTTCCAGAGACTGACGCTTCAGTCCACTTTAGAGGCCACTCTTCTCTGAAGATACTGGAGTCTGGTACAGGCCTCCTCGTGCTTACAGCCTGAGCTACTCTCAGTCATGACAGTTTTGTGGGAATAATGGCTTTGAAAGGGGTTTAGAGCATCAGGTGCATGGCGGGGATGGCAGACATGGTACTCTGGAAGGGGAAATGGGTACTAGAGAAAGGGACATCTGAAGACTGGGTTAGTTTCAATGGATTGAGGGAGCAAGTCTGCCATATAAGTTGGATGATGGGATAAAATAATACGATATCTGAGGTTTGCTTCAAAATAACACAGGGACGGGGAAAACTGGGTGGAGATATAGATAAGATTGGCCATGAGTTGATCATTGTTGAAGCTAGGTTATGGGTGTATGAGGGTTTATTCTGTCTACATGGGCATATGTTTGAAATTTTCCACAGTAATTTTTTAAAGTATAATGAATGATTACAAAAACATGTTTTGTCCTTTATTCTTTACAGAGGTCTTCATGCATATCTTATATGTACCTCACAAATGATGTTTTCTCATTTTAAAGACGGTAAAACTGAAGCTTAGAGAGGCTAAGTCATTTAGGCAGGGTGGAAGTCAGAGCTGAACCCAGGCCCTGCAACTCCTGCATTCCAACGTTGTTCTGGAGCAGGGGGCAGCAGAGGCAAGAGGGTGATAGCCCCTGCTTGACGGGCGCTCACAGGCAGGGACAGGTACCAGGGGAGCCAGTCCTGTCTGCTTCTAAGTCTTGCCCAGCGGCAGCCCAGCCTGTGTATAATTGGACCCCGGCAGGGCCTGTGGGAATCACTGAGCACACAGTGGAAAGCTGCCCGCCACCAATTTCACGTGCTCCTCGGTAGTTAAGAAAACACAAGCCTAGCACAGCAGGCTCTGGACCCTTTCATGGGCATCCTGAGATCTGCTGCCTGAACATCTGGGTCTGATAAAGGGAGACCCACGTGGGCCTCCCTGCCCCCTTTCCCATAGCTATTTCCACACGTACCCTTGAAGCTCTGTGTGTGTGGCTGGTCTTTTCTTTTCTTTCCTCCCGAACATATGGATTCCCAGCTCCTATTTCAAACTCAAATTCTCCTCTGCTATAAACTCCCCAAAGCTCTCAATTTCCTTTTTCCATTGCTCATTCTTTCCTAAAGTGCATGAAAAAGCCTCTCTTAGCTCTGTTCCAATTTCCTTGTTTATGAAAGAAGGGCAAGGAGAACAGCAATTTCAACAATCAAGGTTAACCGAAGCCTGATTCCTCCTTAGAACACACCTCCACATGAGAGATGAAAGCTTACCAGGTACGGGAACAAATCACAGGAAAGCCTGGCCTCCCCCCATCCTCATCCTGCAGGAGGCCTCATGCAGCGCCATCTGCTCCCTTGATCTGGCTGAAATGTCCTTTGTGAAAGTCACTAATGGAACAGAAAAAAGAAAAGTCATGGGCATGATTCCCAGAAGGTTACTGCTGAAGTGGGAGTGTGTTATCTGGGAAGGGAGGAACAGGTCCTTGCTTGCTCCTTAGCCTGTGGCCTGGTATTTCTTCATAACGGCAACTTACCCTTTAAAGGCAGAAAGAGCCCATCTCTGGGCTGAAATACTGGACGAATCAGCATCAACGAGAGAGGGGGGAGGAGGTTCAATGCATCACCAAGGGCCTAGGGGACTGGAGGTCCTCACCCAGGCAGAGACTCTAAGGTGCCATCAGGGGCCCAGCAGGTAATGTAAATGGCCTGGGGGATAAGATGATAAAAGGCAGCTGACACTGGTTTCAGCCTGGAGGAGCAAAGGGTAGTAACAGTGGTGACTGGAGATAGCAGGTCATCTCTGACAGGGACAGCGGCCACTCACCTCTGGCTGGTTATTATTGTGGAAGAATGTGAGGTGAGCCTGGCGTTGCCAGATCTTCAATTTTTCCAAAGAAGTGGAGATCTGGATTTTACATGAAGTTTCTTAATTTGTGAATTGATTTAAAAGAAAAAATATCGAAAGGCTGACATTATGACCTAATAAAAGCTGTCCAGCAGTCCAAGTTTGCCCGAGCACTCCTGGTCTGCAACCCTGACTGAGGAAGCGGGTCCTCCACGTCCGCAGTGCCGTACGCAGAGCCCAGAGAAGAGGCGGGAGCAGGTCAGAGGAAGCCACAGCACCACAGGCCTCGCCCTGCACACTAAGGAACTAGGACTGTTCCAGGCTCAGGAAACACGTTCAGGCTTCTGTCACCTGCTCATGCTGTACCTGCTGCCACTTGGGTCTTTACTGACAACTCTCCCACCCGCTTCAGAAATTCTCCTCCTCTCCAGGCCAGTTCACGCGGCCGGTTCAGAACTCTTTCTTTGGGTAAGGCAAGTTGTAACTTCGGCCTCTGACCACATTCGAGTCAACCTTCAAAACAACTGAAAATTCCCCTGCCCACAGAAGACTCAAGCGACACCTTCCTTCCCTCAGACTCGACAAAATCATGACCAGTCACTCTGTCTACTTCAGAAACTCTTTTTTCCCCCAGAAAACATACCGTGCTTCAAGGACAACTTCTGTTCCTCATCTCTATAAGAGAGGAAAGAGGGAAACTGAGGCACACATTTGGGAGATATTTGCCAAAAGACAGATTTGGCAGGACCCCAAAGAGCTGGCAGCACCATGCACTAAGCTGTTTTTAAAAGTCCAGGTGTCTTCCTGAACTGCACACAACGAAGAGCAGAGACTCTCGTCACCATGGCATGGTCCAGGGTGCAGAGGGAGACGAGGAAGGATTTTAGGCCGAGGTGTGATAAACGAATCTCTTTCCTGGCATTACCTTTACTCTGTCATTTAGATTCTCCTAGGCTTGCAATTCCCTACACACTGAGAAGGAGAAAGATGAGTGGGAGGAGATGACAAGAGGAGACATTTCAGAGCAGGGGAAAGTGCCTTGCACAAGCGACTGCCTGCAGCAGGGTGTGTGCGTGCGTCTCTGGGTGTGTATGCGTGTATGTATTTGCATGCTTAGTTTGTATGCAAGCCATTTTGGTAGAAGGAGAATTGCTGTTTCTATACTTCAGTAAATACAGACCCTCGTGAGAGAGCCATCATGACTCTAGTCTCTCCCATCTCCCCAACACACTGCTATTCAATTAATCAATATATATTTACTGAGCACCTTCTTGGTATCTGGCACTGTGCTATGCACTGAGATTACATTAATGGGCACAGGAGACACAGTTCTGGCCTCAGAGGGCCCACAGTTTGAGAGGGAGGCAGACAAGTGACCGGGAAACTGCAGTTGAGTGGGTAAGCCCTGGGACAGGGGAAGTGAGCATGGAGAGGGCCTGCGGCAGGAAGCTAACCTGAAAGGCAGAGGGGAGGAGTTGGGGAAGGCATTCTAGAAGAAGTGAGGTCTAAGCTGACATCTGAAGGATGAGTTGGAATTGGACAAGGAAAAGGGAAGGGGCGTGTTTCAGGCAGAGGAAACAGCACAGGCAAAGATCTGGAGGTTGGATTATCCCGGCGCTTGAGGCAAACCTCCTGTCTGAGCCAAGGCAAGTTCTATGCTGGGGAGGGCTTCAGGGGAGTTCCAGAGCCAAGCATGGGACCAACGTGGCAGTGGCCATAAGCCAAAGCTGAGAATCTTGAAAATCATTGTTCTCAGATTTAAACTGCTCCGTTAAAAGCATTTAAAATGCTCTCTCGTCATTAAGGTACTCAGAATATAGGACAGAGAACTAAATGTTCAGGAGACATTCTGGAATACAGTCCCTCCTCCAAATAAAGGACATAAACTCTAAGGGTAAAGCATGGAACTGAGACAAACTGACTCTTAAATTCCAATTTACAGAGGACAAAGAACATTCATACTTTTGTCCTCTCTCTTACACACACATACACATTTACCTGGTGAGCCAGAGTGTTAGACTTTTAATATGATTTTTTACAGAGGAGGAAACTGAGGCCCAAGGAGGAAAAGTATCCCAGGTTACTGGCTCGTTCATTCATTCATTGACTCAACAAACAGTAACGAGCACCTGCTGTTGGCAGGCTTGCCCAGGCGCTGTGTGTATTGCGGTGAATAACTTGGGTATTCCCTACTCACAGGAGCCAGGATTCAAACCCAGTGCTTTCGAGTCCAATGCCAGCCCCTCCCAATACACTGAGCTGCAGGCTACAGACTCTGTCTCCAGGGCAGGGCTCCAGTGGGTGCGTGTGTACCACCCCACAGCCTGCGCAGCACTACCACCCCCCAAAACATACCATCAAAGAAAAAACAGCAGAGTTGCTATGCAAATGTATCTTCAAGGCAAGGCGCAGAGCCAGATTTTCCCTGTAAGTCCCTCCCGTATAGAAATTGTACCCACTAAAAGTTGTCCCGGCCCTGGTTGTCTCTGAGTCACCGGGAAATTTCCTAGTCCATCTCCACCCCCTGCTCTAGCCTAAAGGGAATGCTTGTAAACCCTCACCTTTTGCAAGTCTTCCCTCTAAACACTGTCTGATGGAAGTATGAAAGGGACAAAGGTTCTTTCAAAGGAAAAGGGGGAAGGTGGAGAGGGAGGAGAAAGCAGGGAATAAGCAAGAGGAGAGGAGACAGCAGACCACTTTGCCTCCCGCACAATTCTGCTGTGAGCCAAGTCTGGCCAAGGTCGGAGATGACTGGCAAAACCCGACCAGACAGACAGCCCTCAAAGATGCTTGGGAGAGGCTGGTGTACTTCCCCTGAGCCTGGGCAATGTTATTTCCCGGGGCAAATCAAGTCACAGAGGATAAAAGCTGATGACTGAATGTCTGGGGCAGGGTGGGAGGCCGTGCCAGGAGGTGGAGTGGAGTGGTGGAAAGGGAGGAGGGGTGGAGACTTGGCTGGTTTTGCACAGACAAATCTCTTCATTTTTCCAGACTGGAAAAAGCTGTTTGGGCTGTGCACATTTGCAGGGAGTCACGGTATTTACTACGCTTCCTGGCTCAACAGATTTCTTTTTGTCGTTCAGTCAAACGCAGCTTGTATTTTTCGTAGTCAGAGCTAAACAGACCATGGGGGCTCTTCCTCCACGTTGCGTTCAAAAAAACATCACAAGTGACTCGAAAAGTCCAGCTCACATGGGAGCAGGAGTGGGTGGGGGTAGCATGTTGTAGAGATAAAGGCCTGTGTGTAGGCAAACAGTGTCTTCCCCTTGGAAGGGTTTAATGACGCTGTTTATTTTCCCAATGTACATTTTTCTTTTTTGAGCAGCCATGAGAAGAAACTGCCATCCTAGAAACTGATTCCTGCAATTTGCATGTGACTCTCAACTATTCATGTTGACAGTGGTGTGGGCAGGGTGGAGGGGGGTGGGATAATCAAAAAAAGGGTGAATGAGGGAGTGGGGAGGGCAAAAGTGGTAAAGGGGCACATATGGATGGTGACGGATTCAAACTAGACTATTGGTGGTGAACACGATGCAGTCTATACAGAAGGCGAAATATAATAACGTACACCTGAAATTTATACAATGTTATAAGCCAATATGACCTCAGTAAAATAATTTTTTTAAAAAGTGGTTAATAAAAAAAAAATCCAGCCGAGTGGTTAAGTTTGCAAGCTCCACTTTGGCAGCCTGGGATTTTGCTGGTTCGGATCCTGGGCACGGACCTAGCACAGCTCATCAGGCCATGCTGAGGCAGCATCCCACATAGCACAACCAGACGAATCCACAACTAGAATATACAACTATGTCCTGGAGGGCTTTGGGGAGAAGAAGAAAAAGAACAGAAAAGAAGATTGGCAACAGATGTTAGCTTAGGTGCCAATCTTTAAAAAAAAAACAAGACAAAAAAACCTTTCTTGCCAAAATGTGCCGTTTCTAATTCTGGCCAGATGTCAGATTAGAAAGTTATCTGCTGAGCCACTGTATGCTAAGATATTAATTCAATCCACCAAACATTAATTGAGCACTTACTATGTGCAAAGTACAGTGCAAAGAGTGGAAGTGTCCAAGCCGACCACAATGTAGCATGTGTTTTACATTTTTAAGAGAAAACGGTGTGTGAGCCCAATGGCACACCCAGCCAACGGTGGGGTTTGAGGCACCAAGGATGGGCCAGGTCAGTGATGCCAGCCAAATCACCACACTGGGAGGGTGGTCATCAAATCTTGCTCAAACAACCTTGGAGTCATGCTGCCCAAGAGTTGGAGAGTGGGAGCCTCATCTGCAGAGATGACATAATGCCATATTCAGGCAACCTCTGACCTCTCCAGCCAGGGAGAGGGTAAACAGACAGACACCTCTGGTGGCGCAGGTTAGCATCACTTGATCCAATAGAACAGAGCCTCTAACCTCCTCCTCTTCTTGGATTGGCAAAGCACAAAGTCATCTTGCATTCATTTTAAGAGAGAAAAGAGCCACATGGACTGCTCTTCAAACTTGCTTTTGAGCCAGGAGCCACAGGGAGTTAGAGGGGTGGAGGCGGGCAGAGGGAAGCAGGGGCGGGTCTTTAGGGGACCAGGGCAGTCGGGGGAGCTAACAGTTCTGTACAGTCCAAGTTCTCTAGGCCAGATGTAGCTCAAGTTTTTTTCCTTTTAAATGACTATTATGGGTTTCATTTCAAAAGTGGAAATGCAGGGATGGAAAAATGAGTTTCAGTTGCTATGGAAATAGGAGTTGGCTGGGGCCTGCAGAAGCAGCAGCTGGAGTAGAAGAAGTGGCCAGGAACTTGGCCCTGTGACAGAGGGAGCTTCCGGCTGGGGACAAGACAACAACAGGCTTTAGCAGGGAGGAGGAGAAGGACGACAGACGAGAGAAAAGGAGACAGAGACTGTGTCACCAGACACTGCAGCCTATGAATTCTGCAGACATTTGCAGTGACAGAGAACGGGGCGGTGGGGGGCAGGGAGGCCATGTGTCTATCTGTATTGCATGTGCATCCCCACAGGCCAAAAAAACGAGAAGCAAAATAAATCCAATGCCTGAAAAAGAGCAGAGTTTCACCAGCGACCCTGAGGTCAAGAAAGCCCTGAGACAGCTGAATGACAGAAGAGGAGAGGCCTGCCATTTAGAAGCCTCACAAAGGGTTGGGGGAAAGGCCTGAGCAGGGACCGGCTCTCATACTCTGTGCTCCTTCACCTTTTGTCCTTGCACAACTCCTCAAATTGAAACTGATGTGGGCCAGAAACACAGCCAACAAAATCCCCGCAGGGTTAGCAAGACTGTGGGGGTGGGCAAGCTGGTTGTTCTGCTTCATTGGCACCTCTGGGTGACTGTTTCTCTTCTGGGTAGAAAGTCTCCATGACCCTGGGGTCTGGGGTCTCCTAGTCTGAGGCTTCGAAGGGGTCTGAATGTTCTCAGCATCACATTCTGGGGAGACACTTTCGTTAGGCCTATGGTGACTTCAGGCCTTTGCTGGGTCCCTCAGCAGAGCCCACCTGAAGGAAGATTATGCTATGCCCACTCCAACCCCAGGAAGAGGAACCACCCAGCCCCTCTCCTCCCATCACAGTGAGGGCGCGTGCACAGGGGGACCTCACACTCATGCAGGGACTCAAAGTTAGGCTTAGACACTATATAATCCTACCGTTGTCTATACATGCTGTCCGTGAGGAACACTGAGAGGATCACGCAGTTTAAATTGGCCACCGTTCTGGTATCTTGTTTTGTATTTCTTCATTTTTCAATATATCAGGAGTTTCAAAAAATGGAAGTGAGTATCAAAAATAATAAAATACTTAGGAACAAATTTAACCAAGGAGGTGAAAGACTTGTACACTGAAAACTGCAATCGTTGCCGAAATTAAAGAAGATACAAATAAATGGCAAGACGTCCCATGTTCATGGATTGGAAGACTTAATATTCAGATGTCAATACTACGCAAAGCCATCTACAGATTCAATGCAATCTCTGTGAAAATCCCAATGATATTTTTTGCAGAAATATAAAAGTCCATACTAAATTTCATATAGAATCTCAAGGAACCCCAAATAGCCAAAACAATCTTGAAAAAGAAGAGTAAAACTGGCAGACAAACTTTCTGATTACAAAACTTACCACAAAGATACAGCAGTCAAAACAGCGTGCTCCTGGTATACAGACAGACCTATACACCAATGGATAAAACAGAGAGTCTAGAAATAAACCCTCACATAGATGGTCAAATGACTTTTTTTTTTTTAAAGACTGGCACCTGAGCTAACGTGTTGCCAATCTTCTTTTTTTTTTTGTTACTGTTTCCTTCTTCTTCTTCTCCTCCCCAAAGCCCCCCAGTACATAGTTGTATATTCTAGTTGTAGGTCCTTCTGGTTGTGCTATGTAGGACACCACCTCCACGTGGCTTGATGAGCAGTGCCACATCCATACCCAGGATCCGAATGAGTGAAACCCTGGGCTGCCGAAGCGGAGCACACCAACTTAACCACTTGGCCACAGGACAGCCCCTGGTCAAACGATTTTTGACAAGGGGCCCAAAACCATTCAATGGGGAAAGGACAGTCTTTTCAACAAATGGTGTTGGGAAAATTGAATGTCCACATGCAAAAGAATAAAGCTGGACCTTTACTTTAGACCATACACACAAATTACCCAAAATGGACCAAAGACCTAAACATAAGATCTAAAACTATAAACTCTTATGAGAAAACATAGAGGAAAAGCCTCAAGACATTGGATTTGGCAATGATTTCCTGGATACAACACCAAAAGCAGAGACAACAAAAGAAAAAATAGATAAACTGAACTTCATCAAAATTAAAATCTTTTGTGTATCAAAGTACACTATTAACAGAGTAAAACAGCAGAATGGGAGAAAATATTCCCAAATCATATATCTGACAAGGGAGTACTATCCAGAATATACAAAGAACTCTTAGAACTCAACAGCAAAAAAAACAAACTACTCAGCCTGATTCAAAAATGGGCAAAGGACTTGAATAGACATTTCTCCAAAGATATACAGATGGCCAATAAGCACATGAAAAGATGCTCAACATCACTAATCATTAGGAAAGTGCAAATCAAAGCCACAATGAGCTCCTATTAGAAGGCTATTACCCCAAAACCCAGAAAATAAAAAGTGTTGGCAAGGATGTGGAGAAATAGGAATCTTTGTGCCTTGCTAGTGGGAATGTAAAACGGTGCAGCCACTGGAAAGTGGTATGGCAATTCCTCAAAAAGTCAAATATAGAATTATCTTGTGATCCACCAATTCCACTCTGGGTATATACCCAAAAGAAGTGAAAGCAGGAATACTTGTAAACCCATGTTCATAACGGTATTATTCACAATAGCCAAAAGGTAGAAACAACCCAAGTGTCCCCTGCAGATGAATGGATAAACCAAATGCTGTATATGCATACAATAGAGTATTATTCAGTCTTAAAAAGGAAGGGAATTCTGACACATGTTACAACACGGACGAACCTTAAAGACATTACACTAAGCGAAAAAAGCCAGTCACAGAAGGACAAATAATGTATGACTCCATGTATATGAGGCACCTAGAACAGTCAAAATTATAGAGACAGAAAGTAGAACGGCATTTATCAGAAGCTGGAGCAAGGAGGAAATTAAAATTAAACAGTTAAACCCATTCTGTAGTAAGTATGAAGTCTCAATTTAGGAAAATAAAAAAGTTCTGGAGATGTATGGTGGTGATGGCTGGTTGTACAACAATGTAAATGTACTTAATGCCACTGGATTGTACATTTAAAAATGGTTAAAATGGTAAATTTTATGCCATGTATATTTTGCCATAATTGAAAAAAAAAATATATATATATATAAAAAAACATGGAAGTGACCCAGGGTCAGCCTCCCAACCTCGGAGAGTTCTGCCAGCACCCAGGATATGGCCTTTCGCCTACTTCCCTTGTCTTGTCAAAACTTACCGCAGGTGCAAACAAGACCACAGACTGGTGTGGTGCATTCAGCATGAGTGGGCAGGATAGAAAGATGAACAAGGACGAGGATTGCTGAGCGAGGACAGTACGCCCAGCTTTGATGCGGGGTCTGAAGCGACAAGGCTGGAAGGCAGGAGCGGGCACAGTGGGTGCTCTGCAGTTCAAAGGAGGAGAGGAGACTTCTTGCTTGGCTGTTGGGTGGTGACAGAGGAAATGGTGTTTAAGGGGTGTTTGAGGAATGAGGATGCGCAGATGTGTGAACTGGTGGAGGGCATTTTAGGTGGGTTGATTGGCTGGAGTGTGGTATGACTGCGAGGCAGAAGGTGGGAGAGTGCAGGTGTGCAGGGGAGAGCAGGTGACCAAGGAGGAGGTGACACGGTGCAGGAACATCTGAAACACAAGCCTGTTGTCTTGGAAGGTCAGCATTGTAAAGGCACAGTTGGCCTTGGTTTGTAATCTTCTGGTGCCAGATCCAGAAGGAATTTGAACGCCAAACTAACAATAATCACAACTTCTATTCACCATGTGCACTTTACTCAATAACCCTAAGCAGTAGGTAGCAATATTCACTCCATTTTCTGCTGAGAAAACTGAGGCTCAAGAGGTTAAGCAACTTGCCTGGAGCACACACACGGCCAGGAAGTGGTGGAGCTGGGGTACAAGCCTAGGCCCAGTGGGTCTCAAACTCTAAGACACATAAGAAATGCCTCCAGAGCCAGCTTGAAGACACAAATTCCATTCCCAGTGGCCGAAGCTGGAATAACTGGAGCAACAAAACACAGCAGTATTGGATTATAACCCAGACTGTAAAATAAAACCTGTGAGTCCACATTATCATAAATCAAAAGAAAAATTAATGGGCGAGAAGAGGCAAATCTCCCATGCAGGAGAATTCCAGATAAATTATGTAGACACACTACCCTATAGGAGGGAATAGAAATGCCCACTTCTTCAGCCTGGGCTGTGCTTAGTGACCTCTTTCCAAGGTGCAGTACAGAACGTGGGAAATAGAGTAACCGTCCCATGGAGAAGCCTGACAAACACGCCTTCAGTCAGGGGGTCAAGGTCACTATGAACAGGGGTAAGTCATCCTGATATTAGGTATGCTTGATATGATGTGATGAAAATGCCACTTTACTTCTGGGGTATTCCTCTCCAAAACCCATAAGGCCAGTCTAATCATGAGAAAAATATCAGACAATTCCTACAGAGCAGTATTCAATATACTCTTCAAAACTATCAAGATCACCAACAACAAGGAAACCCTGATACACTGTCACAGCCCTTGGGAGCCTGAGGAGACAGGACAACTAAATGTAATGTGGTACCCTGGATGGGGTCCTCGCACAGAAAAAGGACATTAAGTAAACACTAAGGAAATCTGAATAAACTATGGACTTTAGTTACCAATAATGTATCAATATTGGTTGGTTAACTATAACAAATGCACTATGGTAATAATATGTTAATAACATATTAATAGGAGAAACTGGGTGTGGAGTATATGGGAACTCTCTGTGCAAGTGTCTCAATTTTTCTGTAAATCTAAACTGTTCAAAAAAAAAATGAAGTCTATTAAAAGCAAACCAGTTGCTGGGCTGACCCTCAGAACCCCTGGCCGTCTGGTGCGCATCTGCACAGTGTAACAGAGCTGTGAAGGGAGCCTGTCAATGGACTGAAGAGAAGCAGCGGACCCAGCGACATCTGAGGGGAGGGAAACAGTTCCCACCGAGGCCACCGTCCGCCTCTCTCCCTGAGGTGGGAGACTGTGCCTCTCTCACTAGACTGCAGCCTTCCTGGTGGGAGAACCGGATGTCTCCTGTCAGACTGGGCAGCCTGTGCAGGCAGGGCCCACTTTTCCTCCTGTGGAGCTCAAGGGGGCCTCCCTCAGTGGCCCCAGGTGCCAGATTCTCTACATGCATTTTATCTTCCTTTTAGGTAAGCCAAGGTTCTTTACATGGGTGGGAAGAGAGGCCATGAATAAAATGTACATTTTCTTAAGCCTGGCAAAAGGTCTGCTTGCTCCAAAATACTAAGACTCCTGGCTCTTCAGTGAAGCATAATCAATGCTCAGAAGCAGCAAACTCAAGGATTTGTTGGGTTGAGTGCCGTAAGCTTCCTCTCCTGCCCATGGCTCTCCAGCACCCCTTACTGTACCCCAGGCCCCAGGCTTAGCCAAGTGGTAGCCGTAATAACACTTTAAAATTGTGATGCTGCCAGTTCTATACTAGAACAAACCCCCAAATCCCAGCAAACTGCTTCTTGGCTGCAAGAAGTTGTTACTGGGTGGTACACAGCAATTCACCCCAAAATAGGGGGAGAGTATATCGGTGGAATGCACACACAACGTCTATGATTACTGATCTGCAAAAGTTCTTAAGGAGAGGACAGGATGTGCCTCTGGACAAAGCAGGAAGAGCCAGGCCTGGAAATCAAATCAAGACAATGAAAAAAAGGCCAATTGTATTAACATAAGCTGAAAGAATATTAGGTTGAGAGAAATGGTGATACGTGCGGGGCTCAGAAAAAGCAGCACTAAAGAGCAAGTCTTTGAGAGTCTGTCTTTTCTCCGACATGGTCCAGAGCAGTGGGAGCTCTGGAAACCCTCGAGCATTACAGGCAGCTCAGAGCGCTGGCCAGAGCTTCCTGGGATATGCTTTTGATAAGGATTTTAAGGTTGGTCCAGGGAGCAGTGGGAAAGCAAAGGTGCGGTAATTGATTAGTCATGTCTACCACGAGCACAGGGATGGGGAACCAGGACAACAGTGCTGCCACTCTGGACCCTTGTATCCTTCAGAGGACACAAATATCTTAGGCTATCCTGGCTATTAAATCATTCATCTTGCTCTCCTTGTTTTGATTCCATGAATACCAATCCTCTAACCAGAATTTGGCTTCCCAGGTGGACTTTCCCACAGGGGAAAGAATGTGCTAACAAGCTGACAAAATTTTCAGGCTGCTTCGCAGTTCTTGTCCCATTGTGATTTAATATATTTGTGGTCTGGCTTCCTCATCAGGCTCCTGTGAATTTGGCTGGTCTGTCCCTTTCAGCTTGATCAGCTCCACCACGTGCATTAAAGGAGCTCCATCTCTGGCCTGCAAAGAATGAGCATCGGAAGTCTCCAGCCCCCTGTGACGCTGGCCCTGAGGGGCTCTCTCTGGGTGACCAGCCTCCCTCGTACACGGCTATCTACCTGCCCTTTGCCACGTCAATCACCCCAACCATAGCCATCCACCCTGAGCCCAGAAGGAGCTGCGGGAGGCCTGCAAAAAAAGTGCTACAGCAACAAAAATAACTTTATAAGTTCAGCTCAATAAAAAAGAATAAGAAAGAAGCCCGGTGCATGGGGGGAGACGCCAAGAACACATGATCGAGAATAAGCAGAAGGAAGTGGCAACGTTTAATCTAGAGCAGGGAAGATCCGAGAGGGCAACCGGTTCCCCATCATCAAATATCTGAAGGACCGTGGTGATGCAAAGGGGGCAGATTTGTTCCCTGGGGCTCCAGAAGAAAATATGACAACCAAGGGGTGGCAGAGACAGGTAGAGATTTTGGCTAGATAAAAAAGAGGAACCTTTTAAGGCAGATTTCCTCTAATATCAGTAATTCAAATATCATCTTCACTTTTTTTCTTTTTTCTTTGTCAAATTTGTGAGAAGCAGTGTAATCCTGCTAAGAGCACAAACTCTGGAGCAGGACCTCCTGGGTTCATTTTCCAGTCTGTCCCTCGCTATCTATCTAACTTCGCACCAGTTATTTAACTTCCCTATGCCTGTTTTCTCAGTTAATAATGGTACCTACCTCAGACAGTACTTAACCCATGTGATTGTGGTGAGGATTAATTAAAATATACATGAAAAATGCTTAGAATAGCACCCAGCACGTGGTAGGTGCTCCAGAAGCGGTGGCAACTATTATTTTTTATTACATTCACTGACCCTCTATACTATTATTTAATATTCTTCTTTAAGTGGACACATTATTTATATAGATTTATTTTAAAGGAAACTTTATATCACTACTGTCAATGCAAAGCCAGAAACACTTGCCACGTAGAGGGGGAAATTATAAAAATAAACAAAAAACAAAACAATGTTACTAAATTTTAGCTAGCTACTGTTGTCTGTTTGATGCCCTGAATTTGAGGACTGCTGTCCTCTCCATAAACAGGGAGATGAGCAAGTGTTACAAAAACATTCTAGTACTTCCTGGAGACTTCTTTTGTTGACTGTAGTGAGAAGAAGAGTCTGGCAAGTTCAAGGAAGTGAAAGGTCAGTGTGGCTAGAGCTCCTGCTCTGGGGAGAGAGAGCAGCAGAGTGCTGGAGAGGGAGGCAGGGGAGGATACAAGAGGTGGTTTAAAAAGGGGCACCTCCTAGTCTGAGGTGTCCGTAGGTGGCCCCAGTGGTATGAGGAGCACACTTTAGAAACACTTTGTAGCCCACCTGTCCTCATCAGCGTCCCCCGGGAGGTCACCTGCAGACAGTTTCTAGCTGCACTGGCTGCCTCTCCCTTCTTGCTGCCTGAAGGCATTTTCTGGCTGCAGGGTGTGTACTGCAGAAGCGTGCAGAGGTGCCAGGATGGGGAAGGGCTCAGGAGCAACCCTCCAGCAATAAGGGACGGGAGGTGGGGAAATACCCCAGCTTCCTTACCTCTTTGTGGGACACTTCTGAGATGTGCTCCATACAATCTCTCCAAGGGTCGCCAGAGGGATTGGGCCCATTGACCCAGTGGTACCTTACTCATCAACACATCCTCTATTGGCTTTCACTCCCTTCCCTGGTCCGCTTCACTCTCATTGGGCTTTCTGAAATCACCTCCCAAATAAATTCCTGGCACCCAAATCCTTGTCTCATGATCTGCTTTTGGGGGAATCTCAACTACGACACAGTTTAAACTTTTGACAATGGAATGAGTTGCCCAGTGAGTAAGCTCCATTTTACTGGGGGCACTCAACCAATGGCTGAGAACGTTCAATGAAGATTCACGGGTCAGGCAAGGATTCAATTAGACAGGCATTTAGTATCCTTCTGACCCTTAGGTCCCATGATTCTCGACCAAGAGTTGGCAAACTATAGCCTGCGGGCCACAGCCAGCCCACCACCTGTTTTTGTACAGTCTGTGAGCTGAGAATGGTCTCCACCTTTTTAAGCGGTTGAAAACAAAATCAAAAAAAGAATACCATTTTGTGACCCGTAAAAACTATATGAAATCCAAATTTCAGTGTCCATAAATAAAGGGTAAACACAGCTACACTCACTCATTTCCATAGTGTTGATGGCTGTTTTCACTCTACAATGGCAGAACTGAGCAGCAGCAACTGAAACCATATGGTCCACAAAGCTCGAAATATTTACTATCTGGCCTTTTACAGAAAATGGTTTGCTGGCCCCTGTTCAAGATCATTATCCTGCAGGGACAAGAGGCAGACCGAGACCTGGGTGCCCCGTGGATGGGGAGGCTCTGTGCCAGACCTAGGATTGAGGGGGTAGTTTGGATCAGACTTTCACGTCTCCTTCTTCTCCATCTTTGTGGCCACCTCACTACTTCTTCTGCCCTCCGCAGGTATCTAGGACTCTTTCTCTGAGGCATTAACGTTTTTGTGCTAGGAATATTTTTGTTTTTAAAAGGACATCAGAACTTTTCTTCTCCACACTCTGCCCACAGGCCCAGGTGGTTTCATCCACGCTTGATGCCTTCCGCAGCCATTCAGTTACGGATTCCTCCTCAAACCAAACCAAACCAAACCTCACCAAACCTCCAGCCCAGGACCATGTCCTGAGGTCTCTGATCAATACTCCACCGTCTGTTCAATGTTAGATTAAGATGCGGGGTGGGGGTGGGGGTTTTGCTGCTGACTAGCGGTAAAACTTTGGGCAAATCATTTACTGCATGAGGCATCAATTTCATCATCTGTCCAAGGCGGAAATGATCCTGCCCAGCCTGCCAGGATTACTGTGCTAATTGGATGAAATGAGAGGTGCCCACAAAACACAGTGCCACCTGGCCCCAGCTTCTCTCTTCAGTGTATTACTGTATTATTGCACCTCTGCTCCCGTTGACCACCACACTCCCTGTGCTCTGGCTCTCCTTGAGTTCCCCAACCTTGCCAAGCTTTTGGCTACCTCTGGGCCTTTGCACACACTGCTTATTCTTCCTGAAACATTTTTTCCTCATCCCACCTCCTGCCTGGCTGCTTCTCAGTCTTTATGACCCCCAATCCAAGGCAGGCCCCTTCTGTATGCCTCTGCATCTTCGTGCTTGATTCTTTTATTGCGCATGCAGTAATATCTAGTTTCAGTCGATCCTCCTTATTTGCGGCAATTACGTTTTATCAAGTTGCTGTGAACACGGAATTAGCAAATACTGAACCACTGATTCTCGGGGAAAAACCTAAGGAGCCTCTGGTCACATTTTCATCAACAGATCAATGCTCAACCTTGTTTTATGTGTGTTTCTGTTTAAAGACATCTTATTTAATATATACTGTTGATTCATTCACACTGAACTCACAGCCATTACCACTACAACTCATACCTGAACAAAGCTTACCCAACATGTATTTTCTCTCTATGGGACATCACAGCATTCTTGTGCTTAGGAACACCAGACAGCCTTCAGCACCATGCGTGGGGGTGATTTTAAACAGCAAAATCACCAATAAAAAGAACAAAAATTCGAAAAACGTGGCACTAAATAGATCACAAAAAGGACCCTTGTTTACAGTATAAGAGGTGAACCAAGAAGGCAGAGCACCATGTTGTTTTGACCTCAGCCGGGAACACGCATGCTGGGTGACTCAAATTCTTTCCCACTCTGCACACATCATGAATGACTGTGAATCTGCTGAGGATATCGACTTGGGGGTTACAAAGACGTTTAGCAAGCAGGAGAATTCGTAAACACAGAATCTGCAAATGAGGATCTCTGTACTTTCTTCTCATTTCTCCCATTCACTAGAGGGAGTT